>NW_027271400.1:0-105000 GCF_040938485.1 Diadema antillarum | reverse complement strand
TACCCTTTAGCGTCAGTAAAATAGCATCAGAGAGAAGAAAAAATCTTTGCTAAATTGACCCAAATCTAAAATGAATTACGTCAAAATATCACAAAGTATAACAAAGCGTGACGAAGTATGATGAAGTAAAGCGATAAACTGACCAGCTTGTATTGATTCAATAGGATTATTTCGATGATTACAATTTGTTTCTAATAACACTTATTCAAATCCATTTTCTGTTACAAAACACCCTTCGTAAACAAGAAAGGGTGTTCCAACCGAAGGCGGACATGCTAGGAGTTACTGCAATCCTGAAGGTGGCGACAGATGGCTCCATCATTGACATTGTGAGTAAATATTCATATTTAATCATTGTTTCTAAAGTTCAAATAAAAAATGCAGGTATTCATTTATCATTTTGTTGAATAGCAGATGGGAGGTATGGAAAGAAACTTCAAAGACGTCTGGAAGCAATACTAATTGGAATTAAACTTTGCAATTCACATATAAAACACTTTACTCATGGCTTAAAAGTTCCCTTAAATATGAATGCTTAACAACGATTAGTCTTCCTTCCAGCCGCCTTCAAATTTCATGTACAAAGTCTATGGATTTTTCTACTTAGAATATTTTTCGACTTCTCCATAGGCAATGTATATAAAATTTTAAAGACGCCTGGAGCGAAGATTAATTCGAGTTACAATTTCAAAGTCCAATATGCTGGACCTGACACCGGACTTAACATTTTTCTGAAGTATGAGTCCTTCAATACAATTAGTTCTCCTTCCAGACGCTTTCAAATATTTATATGTACAAACATATGGTAACTTAAAAAAGGGCTGGAGTAAAGACTACTTCAAGTTACACTTTCAAACTTATATATTTCGGACTTTGCACCGAACTCAAGTTTTTTCTCAAGTATGAGTGCTAAACTAAGTTTAGTCTTCCTTCCAGGCGATTTCAAATATTGTACATGTAGTATACATCAAAAAATCAAAGTCACCTGGAGCAAAGACTAATTACAATTAAACTTTGAAACTCACATATGTTGGACCTTCCACCGGACTTAACATTTTCCCAAAGTATGAATTCTTCAATACAATTAGTTCTCCTTCCAGACGCTTTCAAATATTTCTATGTACAAACATATGGTAACTTGAAAGACGGCTGGAGCAAAGACTACTTCTAGTTAGACTTTAAAACTTATATATTTCGGACTTTGTTCACAACTTCAGATTTTTCTAAAGTATGAGTGCTTAACTAAGTTTAATCTTCCCTCCAGGCGCTTTCAAATATTGTATATATAGAATATAGGAAAATTTTCAAAGACACCTTGAGAGAAGACTAATTGCAGTTACAATTTCAAATTCCAATATCTTTGACCTGCCACCGGTCTTAATATATTTGTCAAGTATGAGTCCTTCAATACAATTAGTTCTCCTTCCAGACCCTTTCAAATTTTTCTATGTACAAACATATGATAACTTGAAAGACGGCTAGAGATAAGACTACTTCAAGTGAGACTTTGAAACTTAAATATTTTGGACTTTGTTCCCAACTTAAGTTTTTTCTCAAGTATCAGTGCTTAACTTAGTTTAGTCTTCCCTCCAGGCGCTTTCAAATATTGTATATATAGTACAAAGGAAAATTTTCAAAGACGCCTGGAGAGAAGACTAATTGGACGTACAATTTCAAAGCCCAATAAAATGTTTGATCTGCCACCGGACTCAACACATTTGTCAAGTATCAGTCCTTCAATACAATTAGTTCTCCTTCCAGACCCTTTCAAGTATTTCTATGTACAAACATATGGTAACTTAAAAAACGGCTGGAGTAAAGACTACTTCAAGTTAGACTTTAAAACAGATATATTTTGGACTTTGTACCGAACTTAAGTTTTTTCTTAAGTATGAGTGCTTAACTAAGTTTAGTCTTCCTTCCAGGCCCTTTCAAATATTGTACATATAGTATATATCAAAAAATTCAAAGTCGCCTGGAGCGAAGACTAATTACACTAACACTTTCAAACTTCCATTTGTTGGATCTTCCACCAGACTTAACATTTCACAAAAGTATGAATCCTTAACTATGATTACTTTTTCTTCCAGACGCTTTTGAAATTTTTTATGTACAAAACATATGGTAATTTTAAAAACGGCTGGAGCAAAAACTACTGGGAGTTAAGATCTGAAATCTTTGAATTATCTTAGTCTCGATAAGACCTATCTACACTATTAATTTCAACTCTTAACTATATACTTCATATACTGCGGAATACCCGTAACTCTAACCCTAACCCTAACCCTAACCCTAACCCTAACCCTAAACCCTAAACCCTAACCCTAACCCTAACCCTAACCCTAACCCTAACCCTAACCCTAACCCTAACCCTAACCTAACCCTAACCCTAACCCTAACCCTAACCCTAACCCTAACCCTAACCCCCCCCCCCTAACCCTAACCCTAACCCTAACCCTAACCCTAACCCTAACCCTAACCCCCTAACCCTAACCCTAACCCTAACCCTAACCCTAACCCTAACCCTAACCCTAACCCCCTAACCCTAACCCTAACCCCTAACCCTAACCCTAACCCTAACCCTAACCCTAACCCTAACCCCTAAACCCTAAACCCTAACCCTAACCCTAACCCTAACCCTAACCCTAACCCTAACCCTAACCCTAACCCTAACCCTAACCCTAACCCTAACCCTAAACCCTAAACCCTAACCCTAACCCTAACCCTAACCCTAACCCTAACCCTAACCCTAACCCTAACCCTAACCTAACCCTAACCCTAACCCTAACCCTAACCCTAACCCTAACCCTAACCCTAAACCCTAAACCCTAACCCTAACCCTAACCCTAAACCCTAAACCCTAACCCTAACCCTAACCCTAACCCTAACCCTAACCCTAACACTAACCCTAACTCTAACCCTAACACTAACCCTAACCCCCTAACCCTAACCCTAACCATAACTCTAACCCTAAACCCCCCCCCAACCCTAACCCTAACCCTAACCCTAACCCCCTAACCCTAACCCTAACCTTAACCCCCAAACCCTAACCCTAACCCTAACCCTAACCCTAACCCCAACCTAACCCTAACCTAATAGTTACTCTAGCCCTAATCCTTACCCAACCCTAACCCTAACCCATAACCCTAACCCTAACCCTAAACCCTAACCCTAACCCTAACGCTAACCCTAACTCAACCCTAACCCTAGCCCAACCCTAACCCTAACCCTTACCCTAACCTAGTTTCCTGCTTTAACAGTTGGCGCTACATTCGAATTAAATCACAAGTCGTATCTTTCTGCATACATCGCCAATGCCTAACCCTTTGGAACCGTAAGGAAATTTTACAGCCACACTCAGCACATGTACTGAAATTCCCCCAGCCACAGTCAAGCAGTTTCCCGCTTTAACAGTTGGCGCGAAATTCAAATATTAACAGTTGGCGCTACATTCAAATTAAATCGCAATTCTTAGTTGTGCTGCTTACATAGCCAATACATACACGTATGGAAATTCCCCGGCCAGACTCAGCACATGTATGGTAGCCACAGTCAGCCAGTTTCCCGCCTTAACAGTTGGCGCGAAATTCAAATATTAACAGTTGGCGCTACATTCAAATTAAATCACAAATCCTAGCTGTGCTTCTTACATGATAGCCAATACATAAAAGTATGGAAATTCCCCAGCAAGACTCAGCACAAGTATGGCAATTCCCAGTCACAATCAGCCAGTCTAGCCCTAAGTCTCGTCTTAATTGGAAGTAGTATAATTGGAATTCAAATTGTATTTCAGAGTATTTCAAACCAGCATGGCGGGAATTTACATCAACAGGGATATCGATAGTGCCATCCTGATTGGAAATCACAATGTTATGCGTGCCCAGTTTAAGCAGAAGTATTTTTGTGGGACAGCGATCATCATCAGGGCCTCCAACAAAGGCGTAATTTCGAGCATAGCCTCCTTATCCAGGCAGGAAACGTCGAGGGTCTGAACGCATTATGTCCTCACTAACTACCGTTTGGCTGCCTTCAATGGGTGAATCCAAAAGTTCTTGGTCGAGAAGCTGTGCAAGGGTAATGTATGATATTGTACTTTTTTCAAATGAAATTACGTATTTGGGGTGAACATTAATACAATTGATATTGATATGAAGGTAGAAACTACATTCTTCTTGCCACAAGATGGCATTATTGCGATTTATACATGTGCATACTAACATTATTCTTTATATGTGTTTTCCAACATTTTCTTAAAAGAAAGATTCAAAGGAAATAACTGAGAAAATGTGTAAAAAACCTATAGGAAAAAAACAATTCTAAAAACACACTGCACCACGTCAGAAGAGGTTGAAAAAGAGATAAAAGAAACCAACCACAACCAGATCATGGTAAACGGCGAATTTTGGAGAGCGTTTGGCGAATGGATAGAAGTGAGTTCTTGAAATGTTGCAACCTACATTGTTATCCCACCCCTAACTACCCTTTAGCGTCAGTAAAATAGCATCAGACAAAAGATAAAAATCTTTGCTAAATCGACACAAATTTAAAATGAATTAGGTCAAAATATCACAAAGTATAACAAAGAGTGACGAAGTATGATGAAGTAAGCGATAAACTGACCAGCTTGTATTATTCAATTGGATTATTTCGATGATTACAATTTGTTTCTAATCCCACTCATTCAAAACCCTTTTCTGTGTCTCATATTTCTTTAAGGAGTCATCAGGACCGAAGGAGAAGTCAACAATGTATTCGCCCTAATAGAACATGGGATGTGATAGGGTGAGGACGAGTTCAGCCATTTCAGGGAAGTAATACCGCCACGTTGTCTAAACTACCTCGAAGTGCACTCAAGCCCTGAATGCTTAACAACGATTAGTCTTCCTTCCAGCCGCCTTCAAATTTCATGTAGGGTCTACTTACATTACGATGGGGTATCCACACAGGAAGTTTGGGTCCTTGACTAAAAGGTTTCGGTCATGGCAAACTCCCATAACCCTAACCCTAACCCTAACCCCAACCCTAACCCTAACCCTAACCCTAACCCTCTAACACTAACCCTAACCGTAACCCTAACTCTAACCCTCTAACCCTAACCCTAACCCTAACCTAACCCTAACCCTAACCCTAACCCTAACCCTAACCCTAACCCCAACCCGAACCCGAACTCTAACCGGGAAGCAGTCCTAAGATTTTCACTGTAATGATAATTAAGAAGAGTAAAAAACATAATCTTTCACCAGTTTATACGCGTGTAAATGAAAAACTGTCTCCGTACGCGATTTTTGAAAAATAATTCCTGCAAGCGATCGTGTAAGAGCCGGCAAAAAGATGCTACGTAGTGCATGCCCTACTCACCAAGTTGACAGCCGTGCCGCTAAAAACCAATTTAAGTGTTAAAATGATTAGTTGCAATTTTATCATATAATGTGAAAGTTTGTGGTTTTATTATTTCAAACAAAATATTTCAAGCTTAGATATATATAATTCATGAAAAATTGATATTGTTAACATAAATTTATATGTATTTTTAAACCAAATATACCATGAAGTTGACATCAAATAGGCACGGTCCTTTTCTAGCTTCCGTCCGTGTTGTATACTTCTTAGCGTAGAAACAACTCTCGCGCGCGAATTCTTACCATACTAATGTACACAGTATACTAGTACTCCGTCTAGCTGATTTTGCCGAAGATAACCTGTGCATGAGAGAGTCGACTTCTTCAAAGAAAATATTGTTTGTATCTCAATATTTTTGTAAGTAGTCATATATCGCCTTTCCTCGACGTGAGCCGGGAAGGGTAAACACAGGGGGTCGTAGGGATATGATTTCGCTCCACTTTGCCGTGCATGTCCAGTCGGCACTGGCAGCAGCTAGCTCAGTGGCACTGTACTGCAGTCCAACCCCGGCTGCAGCCCCACGGTAAATGAAACATAGCTTGTCACTTTCCTTACCTCTCCACGCTTTTTTCCCTCGGTTCTCTTCGAAGTCGATGCTCGAGGTGTTTCTGTTTTATAACTCATGTGAGCAAATGGTCGGGATTGCATCTGGCTTCAGGAGTTTTCTCGGTTTATAACCGGAGGACCACAGCCTGCCGGTTCACGTAAAAACATCGCTTCTCAAATGGTCCACGCACAGGTAGGTCACAACACGCACGATACCGAGATTTTGCAGGCCCTAAGTTTCTTATGTTCGGCATCGTTGTACCGAGATTTCTCAGCTATATAGCTCACCTTTCACGATACTTTTGTGGGTCTGGGACGGAAAAAAGGATTTTCCTGGGAAATTTTCTGAACGATTCGAGCAAAACTACTAATGTAAGATAGCCTGACCAGACGACGCTGAATGCGGTCGCCCCTATAGTGTACTAGCAGGCCTGTAGCTAGCTGTGTAGCCGTTTCTACCTACAATCTGTACGTACTATAGAACATATGCATGAGCGGCGACAGGGCTGCAGCTGCGCTGGAAAAGTGTGAAGGGCAAACCGCGTACTATAGTTCTACCGTAGTTGTACCGTCCACACGTGTACTGTGCGACTATAATACACAATACACACACACACACACACACACACACACACACACACACAACGTAGAAACAATGTCAAATACTACACGTATAGCCACCGACGTCTTCATGCATCCGGGTAACTAGGGAGCGTACGGATAACGAGCAGAACACGGCTGGAAAGAGTTGTGCATCGGTGACGTCTGACTCTCCGCCAGGATTTGCTCATTAGCATTTTCACCATGCAGATTCACACTTTTTCAACCAAAATTTACGAGCTTATTTGGTGATTTGAAAGTTTGTTTTCGGTGAAAGTAGTTCATTGGAGGTACCAACAACAACATATTTTTTTTTAATTTCTTGAGGACTGTGTCCTTTTAAACCTAAACCTAACCCTAAACCCTAACCCTAACCACATACCATATTTCCATTGTGTGTAGTGACAAGGGCAACCCTAACCACTTGGCACATAAACCCTTTTCACCGTAGATCAGTCATCGTTAGATGACAGTGAATTTAGTAGCAAATAGGTTTAGGATGTGAATGGAGGATTTATACATCCATTATAGTAGTGACACGGGCAAAACCAACGACGAGAGACAAAGAAAAGAAGAAAGGAGAAGAATAGCATGAAGCTGAAGTCACATTGATACATTTTTTTTTTCAGGGATGAGTGAGAGTAGGGATGAATTTGTTCATTCAGAGTCAAGTTTCAATCAGTCCGCTTTGATTGAAGCACAAGAAGAAGGGATGATATGAAAAAGCTGTATGATGTTGCTTTGCCCCGTGATGCTAATGGTACAGAATGATGAAGGTGATAAGAACATGAATGACTCCTCTGGTGTTACTGCGGTCCATGCACAGGATGATGTACCTATACAGAAAGTCTACCTGAAGTAGACTTCAACTCAGGGATGATCCCAAGGGTATGCAATTCCAAAATGATGTCGGATCTAGTGCTGGAGACGCCAAACTTTGAGACGCCTTATCAGCTCGCCGTGCATTGGATGTATAGGGGTTGGAGATACTCCTACAAACGGACAAAATCTGGTTTCCTGAAACCTGTCTGCTATTTCTCCAAGAAGTTAAACAGATATCAGTGAAGATAGGCCTACTCTACCATAGAAATGGAGTCTTTGGGTCTGGTGTTAGCAGTTCAGAATTTCGAGGAGTACGAGCAACTCGTCTGAAGTAACTGTATACAGACCACAACCCGTTGACTTTCCTAGAGTGATTTGGCAGTAAGAACCAGAGACTGTTTCGATGGAGTCTATTTCTGCAGCCATATCGTGCGTATAGAATGAAAAAGACCCATACGAAAATAAAAGGACAAAATGGGATTTCCAGGGCGTAAATATCACGAATACAAACTTCGGTGTAAGCGAAACAACACTGTCTGATATAATATGTCAATATTATCGTTTTGTGAGGCTGTGCATATAGTCATTAAGATGAATGTAATGTGACAGTCATGTTGTGAAGACAAGCTTTGATTTACAAAAGCAAATAATGTGTTTGGTTTGTGATTTCACATTGGGTCAAGTCGGGTGAACAACCACAAAAGGAATTACATTCAGTTGTAATTCACACCTTCAGAGCCTAACCTGTATGAGAAAAGATACAGATCATGATTAAAAAAAAAAATGGGCTTAAATTCCAAAGTCCAATGGTTTATCAAACAGAGGATGTGTACGATGTTTAGTACAGTTTGTATAAGAGTGAACCCTAGCATTGTGTATCAAAATCGTATTACAAAGTCATCCTTATGGAAATTCAAGATCGTAGTTTCCTCTTTGTGATAACAAGATAATAATAAATGGGGAATTGTGCCAGAACTATCACTTAGTTTAAAGCTGTCACAAGTTGATGAACACAGTTTATTTCGTGTACAAGATTTGCACTAAAGTTTTGTCACAGATTTTTTTCCCTATTGTCATGTTGATATGGAGGTCAGTAAGCTGAGTCAAATATTCTGTGCAAAGGGCATAAAGGGTGCTAATGAAGAAGTTACCGTGTTTACACACTTTGCGCATACTAGTAATTCCAGGTGAATGCAACGAAAATTATTGCATGAAAAAGATTGAGTTATTGCATGTGCTTATAAACACTATTTTGTGATGAGCACAATGTGATTTTTTTTTTTCCGTGGCCGAGTGGATAAGGCGTTGGCGTTCCATGCCAAAGAATCGGGTTCGATTCCCGACGGAGACCAATTTTTCAACTCTTGCGCTTTTCTGAAAAAGGAGGAACAGTAAGAGGAATAATGATGTCAAAGCTACGCACCGTTTTCTCCATCCTTTCTCATATCTCTCATATACTTACATTTTCATGCATACAAAGAAAGTTATATTTCATCAAATCAAATTTTGGAAAGTTTCATTGGCGCGTGAAAATGCCGAAATGAACCAATATTTTTTATTGTTCCAATGTATGTTTTACGATGGCACGTGATGTACTTTCATTTCTTTTTCTTCTTTTTTCTTTAACAACAAGGTCTTATTTACCCAGGATAGCCTCTTCATTGCATGTTGTCACTGCTCTACCAGAGGGTCCTGACATTATTATTACCCTAGCGTTGCCAGGTACCCATTTATACACTTGAGTCGAGAGGGACATGGTGGGTAAAAACATCTTGTCCAAGGACGTCAGCACTGGGCGGGATTCGAACCCGTCGGGTCTTCCGATCGGAAGTGTACTATGCCACAGCGCCCCCATCCGGCTCCATCTCATGTCAGTTGACATTTGTTCCTTTGATTTTGTTTTAATATCTGTTTGAAGCTGTATTAATTCATTATTCGTTCTCTTATGTATTTTCTGAGTGTCCAAATTTCCAATTTCATCCTTATTTAATCTATACTATACATATGCATATATCAAAAAATATATATCACAAGTATATTTTCCTCACTTTGTTGCGCTATCACATGTGTGTTGTTAATTTACGTTTTTGCAATTATTACAAATGAAAGCAAGAGAAGATTAATCAGAGGGGTGAAGATTGAGGTGTGAATTGTCTTTAATTTGTTTGCCTGTGCAAATGAAATTCGTAAGATCACAACTGATCTGTAATTTAACAAACATGTCGGGAAAACAGGAACCGCGGGACTCTAACATTGTCGAACCTGTCATCTACTGCTTTCCGGGCAGCGACACACCACCAGACTATCCCTGATTGCCGGTAGTGACACGATGAACATAAGACAAATACCCAAGCTCCGAAATTCCCACATTATTATGTTAAACAGTCCAAAGCGGACTATTGCTTTCATTAACTTCATGAAGATATTCTACATGTTATGTATGCCGACGATACTCAAATCTACATAATCATACAACCAAATACCCAAGTCGAAGCACTCTGCAAACTTAGTAGATGTGTTGATGATATTTAGCAATGGTCTCACGATAATTATTTGAAATTGAATTGTGTTAAATCGGAATTTATGTTCATTCTCAGTTCAGGCGGGGTAGCTCTCTCACAGAATTTTCCTTTGAAGATAGTACTATCCCCATCTCTCAGTCCGTCAGAGATCTCGGAGTTATTAGATAAGCATCTGAACTTTCAACAACATATCAAGAATTCATGTCGTTCTGCTGCTTGGGGTATTTGTAAAATTGGTAAAATCCTTAAGTTCTTGGATCAGTCTTCCACTGAACGTCTCATTCACGCATTCGTTTCTTCTCATCTTGACTACTGCAATTCCCTTCTTGTTGGTCTCCCTGCTTCAAGTACTGCACCACTTCAAAGAATTCAAAATACAGCTGCTAGGCTTGTGACCCTTACAAAAAGATCTGACCACATTACTCCAATTCTCCAATCCCTCCACTGGCTCCCCATTCATCAGCGTATCACCTTTCAAATCCTCCTTATTGTTTACAGGATATGCAATGACCATGCCCCATCTTATCTTAAAGACTTAATTTCCTTCCGCTCCTTCACTTCAACCCGTTCTCTCCGTTCTTCCTCCACTCTCCAATTATCACGTGGTCCCCGCATTTGTACCCGTTATGGTGATAGGGCCTTTTCTGTTATTTCCCCATTTATTTGGAATAAACTCCCTCTTTATATTCGTAATGCTGAAAATGCTGATAGGTTCAAGTCATTGTTGAAAACTTATCTGTTTACACAACCTTAATTCCGTTGTTGTTGTTGTTGCTGTCGTTGTATCATAATATCTACATAATGCTGTATTTTACTTTTATATCATATTTTTTTCTTTTTTTTCCGGATTGGTAATACCAGTTTAATGGTGCAATTGAATAAAGTTTTTTAGCAATAGTGTCTTTTTTACGCGTTGGTGACGTTGTGATCCGTCAAATTGTGATCGATATAGAATGACTCAAGTCACCTATACTGGAATTTGTTCATTGTATACTTTTTTTAATTCAATTCGATTCCAGTACCATATCGATTCTTTATGGGTTCTTATCGATTCGTTGAAACGTGCACAGCTCAGCTGTTGCAGGCAATCGTTAGAAAATCCAATTGTAAAGTACCGGACACATGCATACCCTGTAAGAAAATCAAAGAGCATTGTTTTTAAAGTTTGTTAGAAAGTGTTGACAGTCAAAGATAGGCATAATTTTCTTTTGTTGGGGTGATATGTTATGAATATGTATTTATGTAAATAGTGTAACGTATTCAGCCCAAGTGGGGCCGAAGAAATTTCGAAACTCTGCGGACTAGCTATGGCACTCGAGGTCGTTAATAAAGTTCAGTTGCTATACTAAAAAAAAAAAAAAAAAAAAAAAAAAAAAAGGTTTGTACTCTGAGGTGATCTGGTTGGCAGTTGGTGTCACCGAGGATAATATGTGTGGCGTGTTGTTGAGTTGCCACCACTTTTTCTTCTGCTCCATAGTGATTAGTATAGATTAATGCATCTAATTGCCATTGGGTCTAAGTGCCTTGCCCTTTCCAAGCAATTTCAACGCCATATGAACTGCGACCGAGGTTCAGAAAGCAGCGAGTCGCGTTTCTCAAATTAAATTGGCATGATTGAGTCAAACCAGCCATGCAACAACTTGTAAATGGCTGTTTTCACTGCACAAGCGAATGATTTGCAAAATGATGCGAACGTCAAAAAAAAAAGGCGTAGTCCAACATTTGGAGAGGTTTTCTCCGAATGTGTCCCGACAATGGAGCCGAAAACCATTCTTGTGCAGTTTGTGCGTAGATCTTACGACGTACACGTATGTGCGAATGTCGTGTGTACCATTGCTGAACTACGGCCAGCCACATACACAAAGAACACGCGACCTTGGCTTTATGCGAACAAAGGAAATGTTTCAATAATCACAGGAAAAGTGTTTCCAAGGAAGAGATGAAAGCTGTCTTGACTTGAAGCCAAAGAATAATCTTTTATCATTCTTCTCTCTCTCTCTCTCTCTCTTTCATTTTCCTTGTTGTAGTTCATTTCATTTCAGTTCATTTCATTTATTTGGCAAAATATAAGTTGTTGGGTGTGTGTGTGTGTGTGTGTGCCAACTTATTTCTGAGGACCTATTTCACAAGCATCTGCTTAAAACAAGCATCTGCTTCGCTGTAGATTCCACGTGTATCTTAGTTTTCAAATAATGATAACTAATCAGTTTTCAGGTCTTATCCCCTATTAGTCATTGGTATCAAAGGACAAGCACATGGTAACAGCTCTCCAACAATTCTGCTCTAAAGTTTGATTTTGTTTGCCTTTTTAGCACGCATTTTCTCGGGATTTTTTTTTTTTTTAGTTCCAATAATGTGTACTAAAAGATTTTGCAAAAATGTGCCAAATTGCGACGTTAGCCGCCATTTTCATTTTTAAGGTGCTTGCGTAAATTGAGACATCACTGTTCCACTTTTCCCTTTATTCAAAGTTATGATAAGAATATCACAGATTTTCTTATTATTTTCTTTATATCTCAGGCGCTTTAATTGTAATTTTCTGTGATGGATCATAGTGGGTATATCCTGTTTTGCGATGAAACTCTTCGTGTGTTAATATTCACATACAAACAAACACACACAAACACACACACGCTCACGCACATCTACATTTTGAGCAAAAGACATGGGTTTCCATCGGGATTCGAACCCGAGACCTCTGGATTGCCAGACCGGTGCTCTACCGACTGAGCTATAAAAGTGCACTAGAACGATGTTCGTCCCATAACCCTATCATAAACTCAGCAAAAAAGAAAGCAAACACTTATTTGAGGTCATATTTTTCATAAAAGATTTGAATGAAAACCAATGTTTTATATACCATATTAAAGGTAATTTAATTGGCTATAAAGCTAATAGGTTAATTAAAAAGAAAACTTTACGCATGAGTGAGCACATTTGTTTTTGTCCTCCAAGGCACAAAATTGAAAATAGCAAAAATTGACATGTTCTCTTTCATTTGCAAATGCCCTTAACGATAACATTGACTAAAAAAAAGACCAGTTTAACACAAATAGATACCTGAATGAAATAGGGAAAATAAGTTTTTGTTCTCTTTATCTCTTTATAACCTCTAAGAAAAACAAAGTGGGAAACAAAGGGGAAAACTAAGATTTTTCTGTCAAGTCAAACTTCAAATGTTATAGGGAATAATAAGCATAAAGATGATCAAATGAGCAGAATTTCTTTATTTCATTTGATCTAGTGATTTCAAATCCATTTGACAATTTCAAGAACCAAACATTATTTATAATTTTCTAATTTGAAAAAAGTTCAAATTTCAACCATTTTTGTTAATTATTACTTCTTTTTATGTTATCTTATTTGAATTTAGATTTGACATAAAATGCTTTATTTTCCTCCATTATTTTTAGCCTTCATTGGTCTTTTGGGCTTTAAAGATATCATAGATATCAAAGGTTTATTTTTGCAACTTAATTCATGTTTCTTTTTGTGCGAAATTTGTTGTTTATTCTTATTGTTCTATGGAAGAGCACATACGCATGAATGACAACTTGTTCAGTTTTGCAATTGTTACTTTTGTGCCCTGGAAGAGAAAAACAATGGTGTTCACTCATGCGCAAAGTTTCCCTTTTTGTTGACCTACCAGGTTGATAGCCAATTAAATTACCTTCAATCTAGCATATTAACATTAGCTTTCAGCCAAATATTCTATGAGAAATCTAAACTTGAAAAAGCGTTCACTTTCTTCTTTTGCTGAGTGTAGATTCTCAATGCTCGTATGGTCAGAAGCTATAGTGTGTGTATGTGTGACACACATCAATCTGACATAAACTCAAATGATGTAGGCTAAATTAACTTTGGGATGAATGCGAGGGATCATCAAAGCGATGCAGCTTTCTTTTTTGATATAATATGAGAACATACAAAACTGACCAGAACTGAGTGAAAACTTTGAGTAAAGAAAATGGGTATCCATCGGGATTCGAACCCGAAACCTCCGGATTACAAGACCCGAGCTCTATACCGACTGAGGTGTAAAAAGCACTGTAACGATGTTCATTCCATAACCCTAGATTCTCAATGCTCGTGTAGTTAGAAGCTATATATAATATTCATAGTGTGTGTATGTGTGCTACACAAACACACATTAACCTGACATAAACTTCGTTTTCACTATTTCTCATTATATAGTTTCTGGTCAGTTTTCCCTTTGTTCGTTTTCATTATATATGTATATATACATATGTGTGTATATATATATATATATATATATATATATATATATATATATGTATATATATATATTGTCTAGCCTTGTTAATCTTTACCCACGTTACCCCAACCACTTCTCCCAGGGGGTAGCCTAACTGCGAGAGACGAACTGCGAGAGAACCGGGTGAACGCAAGATCGAGAGGCGCTGCAGCCGCGCCACTCGGTCTTGCGTTTACCCATTTCTCGCTGCGCCCGTTTGGCCAGTTAGTCTCATTCCTCAGCCACGAGGCATTGTCAAAAGGCTACCCAGAGGTGGTCCGATTCACCCCGTTCAGAATCTTTTTTTTTAATCAATAACACAAATATGAGACCATTAGGCAGAATAATAAACAACCCATCATGTGGCCCTACAATCAGTAGTCTTTGTGTCCGAGAGATGAGTGCCCGTCAATTGTGAATATCAGAAAAGTTATAGGAGAAAATTCATCAGATCATTTTTGTCCCACTGCACTCAACTTTCCCCTAAACATTCCTTTTATAATCAAGATATAAATACATTTAACGAGGAGAGTTATGACATGTCAGCGGGATATGAATACTGTTTGATGGGAGCATTTTACTCATTCATTCTAATAACACAATGTGCATGGTTTATTAATATTACAATTCAGCAACCGTTGGGTGGAAAATGTAGAGTTTTGATTCTTTATGATGACATGTGAGCTCTAATGTCAAGCATAGGCACTGTTAGGGCTCGGAGTTGACTCTGAATATCTATTTGATTTTATTTTAAATGATAGATTTGGGAAAGTTCACAAAATGGAGGCTTTTAGAGGCTCACATAATTTTCAGTTTGTGAATAAACTTGGCTTTGGAATTATGGTCTGATCCTTTCAAGCTTTTATCGTTTTACAGATTCCTCACACGTCATGACTTCATTTTAACTATTAGCTTAGTCGGATGCGAAGAATCTAAAAACGCATTTGAAAACCCACTAAGAACGTAAAAAAGGGGAAAAATCGAGATTCTACCAGAAGAGATATAAGAAAAATGAAGTTAACTTTTTTACATAAAATGTGAAATCAAAGCACCTGTGCGAAATCGATTCAATTTCATTAGATATTGAAACGTTACCTTGAACTTTTTCCCGGGTCTTTTTGTTCTCACAACAGCCAATCAAGCAGCACAAAATTTGCAAATGAACAGACGAAAACAAAGGAGTAATGGTACGTGCCGGTACGGTGAGGGCGAGCATGCAGAGTAGGGCTACCTACCTCCTCCCTTTCCCTCCCAAAGGGGTATCAGTCACACATTGATGTATATACTATAACGAAAGTGTCGTTCTCGTCCAGTTTTAAATGCGCCGATTGCCAAGTGGTATTGTGCTGCTGGGATTTCAAAAAGACGATAAAACATACGAAGTTATGTCGAATTCACATTGGTTGCTGTTTTCAGTAGCTTCTATGCTAGTTGTTGGGGAACCTGTCGTGGGTAAGTGTTTTTTGTTTTTTCCTCATATATTCGCACATTGTTCTGAGAAGCTTCAGATCACCTTTGAATTACATATTATTTTCTAAGTTTCCTTTCCATACAATTTCCGTGAAGACCATCAGCGTATAGAAAATCTCTTTTTTCTGTTCATTCGGTTGTCTGAGTAAGAATAAGGCTTGGTGTGACACGGTGTGATACAAATAATTAAAGTGTTTGAAACGTTCATCGTTCTTACCTACATCATTAGAAGAAAAGTTGCAAAATTTATGTATCTCAAATTCAAACTATAGAGGGAATCACAACGTTTGATGGTCGTTTCTTCATGATTCCCAAATATACTTCCCATCTTTATCGAATTCAAAACGGAGGAATAAACTCCACGTCATTGATAGTTATGATTGACTGACATTTTCAAAACTTTTAATACACATTATAATTGGATATACTTTATGACAGTAAAATCAAATAACCATTTTAAATGAGTTTTATATACTTTTGGTAAATCCAAATGTCATTCTTACCCGCACGCCCACATTGCATTGGTTTTGCTAGTGAGTAGACGCACAAGACACGAGCTGTATGGAAAGGCAGCGGAGTGGCGTGCTGGCGTAGAAGCGAGTTTGCATCCGTACTGGGAAAAATACAGACAGCCGCGCACCATCATGATTTTCACAGCAAAAATGGTGGCTCACAAACAGTTAATGCAGGCCTGGTTAATGGATCAGTAAACTGAAAGCTTTTTAAAAAAAAGCCCCATGGCCTTCATGCGGTTATAGCAATTATCTTGTTGGGTTAATTGTTTTAATTTTAATCCGAAAAGATGGCTCGATAGGCAATATTCAGTTGCACTTGTCATTCGAATCATTTACTTTCAACTTACTCCTATTTGACTCTTCCCTTCTCCGACAGGCTGGTGTCATACGCACTGCTCACATGTGGCAATCTGTGTATAGTGTATACTCACTTGAAAGACGGTTTGGCAGTCGTTTCACTGCTCATATGCATTATGAAGTATTTTGTGCCACAAGCTATATTATCAAGAAGTTCGCCGTCCCACTGATGTCATAAAAATTAAACGTGTCTCTCCTGTTACAGCGTCAAGAACCATTAAAAGAGTCGAGAACATTGATATATTGTTGACTTTGATTGCGTCTGATGCATATGCGATACAGAAAATCCAGTTAGATGCCTGATTTTTGTGCTGCTTGATATGGAAAAGAGTGATAATGCACCATGGTGCAATTCCACATTATCATGATTATGTTCAAGTTGAATATTGCCTCGAGCAAAATCAAAGAGACTGGAGTGGTAGAACGTTCATTGGAAATGGGAAATGAGTGTTCACTTATTTTCGGGAATATCAACACAGGCCACAACCATAATAATATATTTCAGCTGAGATTATCATATCACCAACCAGCTACCTTGTCCTTCATTCGTGTGCAGTAATATCATTAGATATACGTTTATCGTGACATCCCCTGCTGCATGACACATGACATGGAAGAGAATGTGCATCAATTTCTAGTATTTGTATCTTAAAGATTTTATGAATTTGTTTGTATAACTTGATTCTCATAGAAAATGTTATGTTTCCAAAATCGATATATTATTATTCTAAATATTTGTTTGCATAGTGAATTGGGGGGGGGGAGAGTTTCAGAAATAGATTGGAATTAAAAGTAAAAATTGTTTCCAATTGATATTGCAACGACTGTAACGTCCTTAATGCACTGCATTATCTCAGCGGCGTATAGATTCGATGACAAGTTATTGTTTATCTGATTTTTTTAAGGAAAAATTTGGGGGCATACATGGTACATAGGTCAAGAGACTTTGTGAGGCGTCACCATCCCATCCAATTCACATATGACTTTTAAGAAAGCTGTAAAAAGTAATAATGTCATTGTAAGTGTATACTATACATGAAATCCCTTCGTAGAAATATCGCCGTACTTAATCTATTAGAATAAAATAGAAATAAAGAATGTATCCCACCATGACCTGTTACTGTTCACCTGGCTTAACCTCGGTGAGAAAATATTTTTTCATGCCTCGCTGATCAGTGATCCAGGTACAGTAATCTAAAAGGATTGTACAATTTCGGCTGAGGAGGGATTTGAGGTTTTCAACGTATTTTGATGATGATTTTTAGAGATAATGGGATCCTGTAATGAAATATGAAAGATCATATAAATCTAAGAGGAATTCAAATTTCATTTGATGAAAATTGATTTTATCCATATACACTGTACATGTACTCTGTAAACTGAATGTACTTCAGCCTCTGGGCTGCCAATTTCAGGAACAATAAACCTCATCAATTCAATTCAAAAAAATTTTGAAATTGCTAAGATATCCAAAACAAAGCAATCCTATTAAAAGGTGGGACCCACTTTTTATTAGGATTGCTTTGCTTTACTTTGTTTTTGGATATATCTCAGTCATTTCAAAACCGATATTCAACAAATAAACATTGAATTCCTCTCAGGATTGGAGACATCTTAACATGTCATAAAGTGGTTTCTGAATATCTTGCAAGAAATTGAATTCTCACCTCAACCAATACTATACCAATCCTTTAACGTTTAGTGAGAGCAGACAGACCTCTCCTTTCCTTTCTCCTTTCTTCTATCCTACCTTTACTCAAGACATCCCTCCCTCCTATTTTTCCGATATGCATTATGTAGGCCTACGAGGGCTTGTGGAGCCGGAATTTGTAAAAACGCCGGGAAATGTAAAAACGTCTCGCCGGGAAATGTAAAAATCTCGAAAATTGCATCAACGGGATTTGTAAAAACGTCTCGCCGGGAAATGTACAAACATTCAATTTTGCCGGGAATTGTGAAAAAACGTTGCCTGGAAATGTAAAAATCATGTACTTCAACGGTATTACTTACCGATGGTATATCATAATCTCGAGTCTAACAAATCTGCTCATGAACCTTTACCGTTATCAGTTTCTTGTAAACTCCAAAACGGATTTTCACCAAACTTGGCAGATGATATCTTTATGATGATAATGATCTTAATTTGTTTGAATAGGTCCACCTCCCCCCTCCCACCGCCGAAGGAGCGGGGAAGAGTTGAAGCCTCAGAGTATCTAAAGTGTGGATTTTTTTTTTCTTGTTAGTCGAAACAAAAAAATAGAGCTAAGTTAGTGCTATGATGACATTAATGACTGAAATTTCATGTTTAATTATGGCGGATCCAGGGATGCCCTGATGGGGGGGGGGGGGGGGAGAGGGGAGGAAGGGAGGAGTGGAATCGTTTACATTTTCAAAATGAAAAAGCCATGACGGATTTTCACCAAATTTGGCAAATAGCATTTTTATGGTGATATGATCTTAATTTGTTAAAATGACCCCCCCCCCCCATACCGCCGAAATGGGTGATGTGGAAGTTGAATCCTGGCAGTCTGGAGGTCTAGAATTTTTATCTTTTTAGTTAGAGCCATATGAAGACATTAATGACTGAAATTTCGTGATTGATTATGGCGAATCCAGGGGTGTCCTATTTGGGGGGGGGGGTGATGGGAGCAGGGGAATAGTTTCCACATTTCAGCATCTCCTTGAAAAATCTATGACGGATTTTCACCAAACTTGGCAAATAGCATCTATATGGTGATATGCTCTTAATTTGTTTGAATAGGTCCCCTCCATCACGTCTGAAAGGGGACGGGGGGAGGGGGGGAGTAGAAGCCTCAGAGTCCCTATGGTCTGCAATTTTTTAATCTTCTTTGTCGAAGCAAAAAGTTAGGCCTAAGTTACTGTATAAAAACATTAATGACTAAAATGTCATGTTTGAATATGGCAGATCCAGGGCCGCCTTGATGTTTTTTTTTTTTTTTTTTTTGGGGGGGGGGGTTAGGGGGAGGAATGGGATTTTCTACATTTTCAGCATCCTCTTGAAAAATCTATGACGGATTTTTACCAAACTTGTAAAAGGTTTTACAAGGGCGGGGGGGGGGAGGGGGAGGGTTGAAGCCTGAGAGTCCCAAAAGTCTGGAATTTTTCATTTTCTTAGTTGAACCAAAAAAAAAAGTTCAGCCATCAATGTCTTCATTGTTCTAACTTAGCTCTATCTTTTTCGGTTCGACTAAGTTGACGATTCCATATTCCAGACGTTAGGGACTGTGAGGCTTTGACGCCCCACCACCCTCCAACCCCCTTCGGCAGTGGAGTGGGGGGGGGGGGGTCATTTTAACAAGTTCAAATCATGTCACCATAAACATGCTCTTTGCCAAGTTTGGTGAAAATCGGTCATAGATTTTTCAAAAGGATGCTGAAAATGTGGACAATTCCCCTTTTTCCCTCTTCACTCCCCTCCCCTCACCAGGGCACCTCTGTATCCACCATAATCAAACATGGTATTTCAGTCATTAATGTCTTTTATCCCTAACTTAGCTCTTTTGGTACGACAGGTCCGGAGAAGAATAAAATTAACGACTTTAGGGACTCTGAAGTTCCAACTCCTCATAACCACCCCCCCCCTTCGACGGTGTGTTTGTGTGTGTGTGTGTGGGAGGGGGGGCCATTTTAACAAATAAAGATGATATCACTATGAAGGTGCTATTTGCCAAGTTTGGTGAAAATCTGTCATCGAGTGTTGGAGAAGATGCTGAATATAAGGAAAATCCCCTTCTACCCGTCATCCTCTCCCCCCCCCCCCTCTTGTTTCATTGTTCAGGGCACCTCTGGATCCACCATTATCAAACATGAAATTTCAGTCGTTAACGTCTTCATATAGCATTAACTTAGCTCTATCTTTTTTAATTCGACTAATAAGATAAAAATCCAGACTTTAAAGACTCTGAAGCTTCAACCTCAACCATCCCTCCCCCTTCGACGGTGTGTGTGTGGGGGGGGGGGGGGGAGGGGGGTCATTTTGATAAATTAAGATTATATTACCATAAAGATGCTTTCTGTCAAATTTGGCGAAAATCCGTCCCAGATTTTTCAAAAGGATGCTAAATTATGTAGAAAAATCCCCTTATTAGCTCCCCCTCACCCCCTCCCCTTCCCGATTAGGGCCCCCTGGATCCGCCATAACCAAATTTGAAATATTAGTCATTAATGTCTCTAGAGCAGTTGCTTAGCTCTATCTTTTTGGTTAGACTAAGAAGATAAAATGTGGAAAATTGATTCCCCTCCTTCCTCACCACCCCCCCCCCCCCCCCCCGCCCAATCAGGGTACCACTGGATCTGTCACAATTATATGATATTTCATTCATTATTGTCTTCATAACATAGCACTAACTATGCTCTATCTTTTTTTTTATTCGATTACGAAGATAAAAATTCTAGATTTTAAGGACTCTCAGGATTCAACTCCCCCCCCCCCCCCCCCCCCCCCCCCCCACTTCGGCAGTTTGGGAGGGGGGAGAGCTCATCTTAACAAATTAAGATCATATCACTATAGAAATGCTATTTGCCAAGTTTGGTGAAAATCCGTCATAGATTTTTTTTAAGGACATGCTGAAAATGTGGAAAATTAATTCCCCTCCTCCTCCTCAACCCCCCCCCCCAAAAAAAAAATCAGGGCCCCCTGGATCCGCCATAATCAAGCATGATATTTCAGTCATTAATGTCTTTATGCACTAACTTAGGCCGTGTTTATGCTTCCCTTTTTCGGGCCAGAATCAGCGTTTTGAAACGTGATTAGTGCAAAACGCTGTTGCGTTCATGCTCACTTCGACAGAAACGCTGATTCAAAACGCCGATCCAAAACGCACAAAAAGGTGCGTTTACGATCTTCGTTTCTGACTTATCACGTTTGACGGGAAGCATAAACGCAACAGCGTTTCTAAACGCGTTTAGAGTGACGTTATCTAAACACCTTTTCGGTTCACGTGAAAAAGCGCGCGCCTGGCCAGCCAGCTTCCCTAGCCTGTGCAGTTTTCCCATGTACTGTGAACGCATGTCTTTCCCAGCTGCTCTCTCAGGCCAGGCCACCGATCGCAGCGCGCGCCCCGATTTGACCTGCCTCTGCTGAGGTCAGCGAAGCAATCGCAAACGCTCTTTCCAAGGCTCGAAGAAAATGAGCATAAACAGTGCTCCCGATAACGGCGTTTTGAATCAGCGTTTCAAAACGCTGATTCTGCCTTCGCAAATTGAGCATAAACCCACCCTAGCTCTATCTTTTTTGGTTCGACTAAGAATATGAAAAATTCCAAACTCAGGGACTCTGAGGCTCAACTCCCCCATCCCCCCCCCCCCCTTCGGCGGTATATGGGGTGCTCATTTTGACAAATTAAGATCATATCACCATGAAGATGCTATTTGCCAAATTTGCTAAAATCGGTGACAGATTTTTCAAGAGGATGCTCAAAATGTAGAAAATCCCCTTCCTCCCCCTCCCGGTTATAAGGGCCCCCTGGATTTGCCATAATCAAACACGAAATATAAGTCGTTATGTCTTCATACACTAACTTAGCTCTATCTTTTTTGGTGCGACTAAGAAGATGAAAAATTACAAATTTTAGGGATTCTGAGGATTCAACTCCTCCCCTTGGGACTTACTTAAGCAAAATTAAGATCATAGCATCATAAAGATATCATCTACCAAGTATGGTGAAAATCCGTTTTGGATTTTACAAGAAACTGATAACGGTAAAGGTTCATGAGCAGATTTGTTAGACATCGAGATTATGATATACCATCGGTAAGTAATACCGTTGAAGTACATGATTTTTACATTTCCCGGCAACGTTTTTTACAATTCCCGGCAAAATTGAACGTTTTTACATTTCCCGGCGAGACGTTTTTACAAATCCCGTTGATGCAATTTTCGAGATTTTTACATTTCCCGGCGAGACGTTTTTATATTTCCCGGCGTCTTTACAAATCCCGGTGAGACGTTTTTACAAATCTTGGCGTTTTTACAAATCCCGGCTCCACAGGGCTGCATCAGTGGGGTATCTAGGGAAAACGGGGCAAGCGCGAAAATTGCGCCCTTAATTTCTGAAAAAGTGTTCAACCCTAACCCCATCCCGGTATATAGGGACTTTAAAAAAGAGTCCACATGATATGCTTTTTCAAGCACTTAAAAGGGGTCTTTTGAAGGTAATTTAAATGTAATAAATTTTGACAAATTTTGGTGAGCGAGCGCAGCGAGCGAGCCGAAAATGTTAGTATTTCAGCTTACAAAACCATGGAATTCTTGTCATTTTTTGGTTATTAAATCTTACAATATTCTAATCAAGATATAGTGACGGCCCTGTAGATAACGATTTATACCAACAAATTGAGGACTTGAAAAAAATACTCTAAATTAGTACGCGCGAGTGAGCCTAAATTTGTATATTTCCGCGTCATCATTACGTTTTGTTCTTATCTTGTTTGATTTGGGGTTTTTTGCCCCCCCCCTTATGTTCGAAACCGCTGGGACCCTCTTTTGATCCAATTGCAGCCGCTGCAATGTACTAGTATGTATACATGTACTACGTAAATTTACAGTGATAATGCAAGAACCAATGAATCCAATCCAATCATATCAAATAAAAAAAAAAGACACAGTAATGATAATAATGAATAACGTTCTCGCCTTAGGCAAATAATGAAATCTTAATAGGATGTTGTTCAGAATTCAATGTACTAATGTGATTTGTTTTTGTTTCAAATCAAACATGGCATCCTCTTCTCTCTTATGTCTCTAGGCGACCAGAGTAAAATATGTAGGCCCTTTGGTGAATACATCACTACCATAATTTCTCCAAATTTTCCGGACATCTACCCACCAGACACAACAAAAGAATGGGTTGTCAAGAGCGACGCGCCGGTAAATACATTTTGTGCAAGCTTTGAATCAGAGCAGCTCTGGATGAAAAAGCACTGTATACTTTTGAATGAGTAAAAGTTAGTTTCTGTTGTTGTTGTTGCTGCTGCTGCTGTTGTTCTTGTTCTTGTTCTTGTTGTTTCTAATTACTGTACAGTGAGAATTAATATTCCCAACACTTCTTCCTGACCACTCGACGCTGAGAAGGAGTTCACTGTCGAGATCAAGGCTTGTAAATGTTGAAGCTTGTGTTATGTAACTTACGTTGGTAAATATGATTATGGCTTTGTTAATACCAGTCCAGCGATTATGATAATCAGGATCATCTATTGTGATTTCGATATCATTTCATTTTGCTTGACTCGTGCGTTGAACATCATGGGAGATAACTATTACGCAAACTATAGACAGCGGTGGATTTAACTGCAAGGAGGATAGTCCCTCGTCATCAACCTCCCTGTGGATTAAGTGAATCTTACAATGGAACATGTCCCTTTGAGACAAATTATAACTTTCGTAATATATCTTATCACTACATTACTCTCACTGATAGAAAACCCTGGGCCATTGTATCTTTTCAATTTTAGGGTAAGTCAAGCACTCATAATTAAGTACAAGACGGCATGAGAAGACAAACGATTGCCACTTTTACCCCCGTAAACTTCAACTGCGCCTTAAACCACAAACATTCTTGTTTCTTGGCAATGGAAACGTTATTTTATTCAGATACAAATAACAGTGAATGCTCTGGACATTGAACGAGGATGGGACACGTTGACTATCAGCCATATTTCAGCGATCACCAACAAACTTAGCTCATTTTCATTGGTCAACGGACGGGTGACGTCAATAACTCTGCCAGCAGGGGTCCTCACCATTCAATTTTGTAGTGACGATAAGTTGGAGTATTATGGATTCTCCTTTGACATCCGGTCAGAAGTACATAACGGTGAGGGGGTGTTTTCTGTTCAAACGGAATTACAAGTGTATTAAAAAGAAACTCCATTTTAGTTTTTTTTTTAATGATCAGATAGTAAAAGGAAAACATTAACAATATACAATGATTTTTCTAGCAATCTAGCCAGAATTGAAAGAAATATTTGAAATGTTTTCAAGAAGCGCTGATATCAGCCAGAATGACATAACTATATTTGAAACAAGTGAAAATGAAAACCAAACATGACAGTGATGTTTGTAGCAATCTGGGCAGAATTAAGAGAAATATTCGAAACGTGTTTTAAGAAGCACTGATATCAGCCACAGTCCACACATAACTATATTTGAATCATGAGTAAAAATACCAAACATGTCACAGTAATTTTTGTAGGTATCCTACCATAATTTAGAGAAATATTTGAAATGTTTTCATGAAGCACTGATATCAGCCAGAATCGCATACTATATTTGCAACGTGGAGAAAAAATACCAAATATGACAGTGATTTTTGTAACATTCTTGCCAGGATTGAGAGAAATAATCAGAATGTTTTCAAGAAGCACTAATATCAGCCAGAATCATACAACTATATTTGACACATGTGATTGTCATTATACAGGTGAAGATCTGTCGTCATCCCATATACTATTCTCTCAATGTTTCGTTCTTTAAAAGAAAAAAATAGTGATAATAAATTATCTGGCGAAGCTATAACAACCTCTTTGTACCAAAAGAAAATGTTATATCGTCACAACTCCTGAATGATTAGTGGGTGTTGAATGTATTTTCTTCCTCACGGGCTCGTACAAAAAGGCATATATACGACATATGCATTGTTATATGGATATGCTTGACTTGACAGCCATTATTCATCTCTAATTGCACATGCCAAATCATTGACTTTGAGCAAGGATATCCTGTATGTTTTTTATCTCAAAATTATTTCAAACTTCATGTTCATGTATTAAAAACATGAAGATAAAAGTGACTCCTTAATAGACTCGTGGGAATTTGACATCGTGTTGTGTTGATATCAACTTTTCACCAAAAAGGAACGAACGGTTTAAGAGCGTCCAGTGACGGAGAGGAATATTTCCTATGTTCTTCGGGTATGCAGTCTATTGAAGCTGGCGCCAGATGCGATGGCGTCATACATTGTCACGACTACACCGATGAGATATCATGTTCTGGTAAGTTAAAGGCATAATTTACCATTTGCAGATGGAACGAAGACCCAGTATTAGTGCTTTAAAATAGTTCTAAAAATGTGAGTTAGGGATGGAAACGTCCACTGTAAGAATTTGAATCCGTACAATCGACGGTATAAGTATTGTTAGATACACAAATTGTAAACAATAGTTATGATAAAAATGTTTCCAGACTATAAACTGTCTATAGTTATAGTTTATTGAGAAAAATGCTGATATCTCAATATATTTTAGGCTGTATTGCGAGAATTCTATATGGTAGGATGTTTTGTGATACAACAGACTAAGGTACATGCAGGTAATATGAGACTATTAAGCTCATTTGCATAATTGGCATGAAGATGCATACAGAGAAACCCATCAAACTTTGTTTTTTGGGAATTAGCAACTATTCATCCTTCCTTTTATATAGCATTTGCACCAATCAAATATTTTTCTTGACAGTTAATATGCAAATTATGACATTATCGCAGAAGTCTCATGCAGGTAATATGAGACTGTGCATGGTAGACATTGTGTCAATGTTAAAATGACAATCTTATGTCTTAAATTCATGAGTTTTTTTCTATTGGTGTTGTTTGACTATTTAATTTTAATAGATATCATATGAATATTATCTAAAACTGAGACAAATAACACAATTTTAAGCCAAAAATTGATTTTAAGCATGAAACGCCATTTTCCGTGTGTTTGTACACAAATCTCAGAAATTCTCAAATTTGACGCCGACATGAGATTTCATTACCGACATGAGATTATTACGTAAAGGTCTTTTACTTTTATTTTTACAAAATATGTATCAAATGTTGCACAAAAGTTCAAAGAAAAAAAGATAATCCTGATGGGCCTTTTATTATATTTTATTATTCTTTTTTCTTTTTCTTTTTGCAACTGAGCTAGGCCTGGCCTAGCTCAATTGCAAAAAGAAAATTGATAAAAAATAATAAAAACTGCGGAAATATCACACAAAACGTTGAGACCCCAGTCTTTTATGGTTAAAACTATGAAAATTGTGAATTCAAATATTTGAAGTAATCGTGTACAGTATCTAACACATATAAAATAACACTAAAACTGAAGATTATAGCGCACCAAATCAATTGTGGCATTAATTTGGAAGCACCCTATCTAAAGTACACAAATATTAATTTACATACATGTTCATATAGCTGTGTGTTGTACTTTGTGATACATTTTTTATATACTTTGAATTTAAAAAACTGTCAGAGAAGAAAATGAGGTATTTTGATGTTGGCTTCTATCTAATTAGGCAAGACAATTGAAATCAGAGATGTCAATAAAACCTGTCCGCCATATTGACGTCTCATATTACCTGCAGCTTGTTGGGTCTTGTTGGTCCCCTTTGAAGCCATATAACACATATTTAGTACAGTACATAGACCAAAACACACTTTCTTTGGTTAAACCAATCAATGAGCTTACGTAAAATGCAAAGAATTGATTTCAAACACAATAACTTTACTTACACCAGTGTAATTGGTGAAATGTCAAATCTTATATCAAGGCTAAAAAATACTGTAATTTCCACATATCTTTTCAGTATTTGGTGATATTCTCACCAAACTTTCAGTCAGCGAGCAGGAAAATCATCAAGAACTAAGCAGAGTGATGATATAAAACTATAAATGGCGCTATATGCATTTTGGAAGTGGTTCAGGTGGAGTAATAAGGGTTTTTGAGTCACGCGTGCCATATTACCTGCAGTCTCATATTACCTGCATGTACCCTATGTATTAAATGTGATATCATTTTTGTAATCACTGGTCCAAAAGATAAACAGGCTCACAACACAGACTTTAAGGCTTACTTCCTCGAGAAAAAATGAAAAAAAGAACCGAAAGCAAACACTAAACAAACAAACAAAACAGATTCGCGTATATCTCCCCTTCCCCTCTAATTTCCCTATCAATCAACTTGTCCTGCTTATTCACAAATTTGATATAGCGCATTCCCGTTATAACAAACCTCGAGACCGGTAGTCTTCTTTCGTTAAACGAAGTTTTGCTATAACAGATCAAATCAGTATAATCAATGACAAAAACATGAAAAGTTACCTTACTCAAATGGGATGCTATCTTATTAATTCCTTCAAAAAATACATTTCAGAGATAGAATAAAGTTGTTTGTACAATATTTTCATGCCTAGTTAGTAGGCACATGTAAACGCATGTGTAAAAAGTGGTGGTTTTGAAGATTCAGTTAAAATTCGTTATACCAAAGGTTCGTTATTACCAAAGTTCATTATTCCAACACTGCAAAAAGTCCGGTGTTAAATAGTGAACACCGAGCTGGTAATAAATTTTCGGTGCTCATTTATGGTGTTAAATTAACACCTACGGGTGTCATTTCCAAATTTTAAACTGTTTTTTGAAGAGTTTCTTAGTAACTGCACTTCTTGTTGATTTTTGATTTAAACAAGACGATCAAGAATTTTACATTAAAATACTAGATTTTTGAAAAAAATGTGAAAATAAATTTACACCAAAGTAACACCAGCTGGTGTGGTCTCTTATTGAAGCTGGACGGGTGTTAAAGCATTGATATTAACACCAACAAATATAAAATCAACACCATGTGGTGTCATTTTTGAATTAACACCAGTACAGTGTCAAAATAACACCAGGTACAGTGTCAAATTAACACCACGAAGTGTCAGGTGAACACTTTTCAACACCACCACAGTGCATTTTTAACACCTGTGGGTGTGGTCCTCTATTGAACCCTTCACTGTGAAAACATCGGTGTTAGATTTAACACCCGTGGTGTTAAATCTAACACCGATGTTTTCACAGTGAAGGGTTCATTCTTCCGAATGGTCCTTATTCCGAAGGTTCGCCATCCGCAGCTGGATTCGTTATTCCGAAAGTTGCTATAACCGTGTTCGCTATAAGCGAATTTTCTACAATAGTCTTTAATAAGTATAACTTCGGGACAGGAATTGTATTTCGTTTTATAACGAAATTTCGTTATATCCGTGTTCATTGTAGCGGGAGTGCACGGTAGTATGTGAGCCGCTTGACGTAACCCCATGATTACTACAACCAAGAGCTGACGAAAAACATATGAAATCGTATCTAACCTAAGCTATACACTGCCAGTGAAATGGATTGAGAGATTTCACATCGTGTAAAAGTAAAACGGTTGCACAAGTTCTTTTTTAAGCAGAACTTTGATATTGCAACTGGTCAAAGTACCTAGATTTACTGGTGAGCATGTGAGTGTCTCTGCTTTGGAATTTAATTGCGGAAACATTATTTTGAACCATCAAACCGAAGTCACCAATCTGTGCTCGCTGAGGAAATATGAATAAAGACTAGTCGAATCTTATAATTTCACTGTTTTTTTTTTTCAAATACACGAACAACGAAATGGTTTTCGTAATTCGAAGCTTTGTGAGTTAGCACCTTCCTGTCATTTTCTAATAAATGAACTTCGGAATAAAGAACTTTTTTCCGGATAAATAAACCACCGAAATAATGCCACAAATGTTCGGATTAACAAACCCGTTCTCATTAGGATTAACAACCATCTAAACATATGTCATTTTGCTATTTCGGAATGACAAACCGTCGGAACAATTAACTTTATTTCGATTACAGCCTCTTACGAACAGCCATAACACCCATCTATGTTTCTGACCAGATATGCATTAACTGATTTTTTTTTTCTTCATGGAGAGTGTGAGTAACACCATGGGACGACGATGTATGTCTACTTCCTGTTGCAAAAACCGTCTTTTGGGTTTTAAATTTAGTCTTCAGCTTTTTATTTTTGTTGGGGGGGGGGGGGTTCATTATGACAGTGGTCTGAGCCAACATAGTTTGAGGAAAAAACTGCCTATCAAGCCAAATTTCTCCTTAAAGCAAAAATGTAAAAACAAATCTTGCTCCAAGTGTTTTATTACTCTTATATGAACAGAGGAGAAAATCAGCATTTAGTAATATTTGCAAACCAATTCTTGGTGCATCTGTTACTAAAATTTGTGGTGAGATTATATTATAAGTCACATGTCATATCACGGTAGTCACTGTCATATTATCAACAGAGTGCCCAGATGATTCTTATGTATGTGAAGACTTCGAGATCTGCTTGGACAGAGGTTTGCAATGCGATGGGTTTATGGACTGCCCTTTGGGAGATGATGAATCTGATTGTGGTAGGTATCAGCCTGAAATCTTTCATGTCTCTGAGAATTGTGTTTGTCAAACTTAAACTTAATGTTTTATTCATCTGTTAACGGAAGTAGGTTAAGATGTGTACCCTAACATTTTTTTTTTTGTATATCCCTCTTTCTCCAAACAGTAATATTACATATCTCCCTCGAACTAAGTCTTCTTTTTCACCCTTATCATAATCTCATATTTGTAGCGGGGTTTTTTTTCCGTATCTTCCAGGGACGTACTTTAATAAATAGGTTATTGATAAGTTTCCAATAACTTATTTCCATTTACTTTAGTACACAGACATTGGTTTTTCTTTATTTGTTGACTGAAGTATGTACCGCCATGCATTTATATAGTATTTACAGGACACTTTATGTGAAATGTGCAGAAGTCGATGTGTAAAGTGGTGAGATTAATGGAAACTATCCACCGTTGTAACGTTCGATAAATTAAGTCAGTCTCAACGCGGTCTGAGTTCATGGACACATAATCATCAGCATAGGATTTGCTAGCGAGACGTTTGTCATCAGGCACCACTTGGGTTATCTGAATGGTATGGCCCTCTCTATATATAAAAGGTATAGTATTCATGGACAGCCTCTAATGGGTTATTGACACCATGTAACTGTATAGTTTGCATTTTATTGTCCTTCTGCACTGATTATGTATCATTGCTGTAGATACAATACGATGCCCTAATGGCTCCCACTGTGGCTGGGCTAATATGCACTTCTGGCACGAGAGGTTGGTCCCAAAACCCCCGAGGTGCGGAAGTCAAGACTGGCTGCCTTTTTGGATCAACGACACGACAACATGGAACGAAAATTACACCAAGCAAGCGGCCAAGATGACAACCATGCTGTTACGTGAAGTCTATTTATCATTTGCCGTAGAAATCGATTCAAAATTCATCTTTTATCTCGTGACAATCCCTGTATGACAAAGAGAGGAAAGAATAACAGTTTTAAGCCTACTTATAGCGTTTTACAAATTGCTCGTGTAGTAAATATAATAATAATGGCTATAGAAATTATAATGCACCTGGCTAGCAACGTACGGAAAGACTAAACAACACAGAAATAAATCCTGCTAGGAAATAACACACACCACCTGACTAAATACAAGTATTGTTAGTCAATTCTCATATCACTAAATACTAGACATAAATACTAGGACACAAAAATACTAGGAAGCTTTGCATTGATAAACTTGAATAGCTACAACTGCTTTTGTAAGGGCTGATAATATTCGCAGGCTATATGCAAGTCTGCATGGTGTAACGATGCATTTATTGCACTAATCACTTTTCATATTCTCAAGTTCCATATCATACAATGAGATAGATTTTTATGAATTTTTCTGAACAATGAGACTCGACCTTTTTAAATTGTTTTTAAATCATGGGACGTTTGAAAATGCATGTTGAAGAGTGTTTTACTCTACATGGAAAACGAAGTTCGAATCTCAGTTGATTATATTATTTCGAAAAGATCACGAATCTGAGAAAGTTACAGATGTAAATTGCGACATTAATTGAGACGTTAAAAAATCGGTAAAAACGGTTTTGCAACTGTTTTGGGGCGTTCTCATGTTTATACAGAGCCGTTAACTAGAGCTAATGAGAATCAAGTTATCAATATACTTTCATGCCATCTAAATGCATGTTTCTGATCCTTTAATCTATGTTTATCATTTAGGTGGCTTGTTGATGCTTATCTACCTCATTTGGAGCCTGAAGTGTTTCATGATCTCAGTTATCTCGCTGCACTGTAAGATTTAAAGAACGTTGCTGTTCCTTCTTCTTTTCTGTTTTTATATTACATGAACAATTTTCTTGTATACAGGTAGCATAAATCGACCCACCTTCTTTAGCTATTCTATATACTTCTTCAAGTTACAAAGACAATTCCCAGATAAGCATAATTACATACATAATCTTATCTGCCGAACGTGAGGTTCTTGCTGGATGCGACTTCTGCGAAATAATGTTTAAAAAATAACGCTAAGTTGAGCATGAATTACAAAATTTCTTTCTTTTGTGAGGGGATCGATTTTATAGTAATCCAGGGAGTAATTTGAGCTTCAATTTAAAAAGAAGGAAATGTCAAAAAACCAGCAAACAAACAAACAAACAAACCGCAGGAGAAGCAATCTAATGTCATCGGAGAGAAGTGACGAGTTACAAATCCCATTATAGACAATAATCTAATTCCGAATCAAGTATTATGTAGAATATAGACTTATTGTGAGTACTGTGATATGTAATAGTAGGGGCTAATGATAATAATGATAACAGATGATGTTAAACTTATCTTCGTGTCTGTCTGTCTTCTACAGGAACTTGACTTACAGTGGTTTGAATCACATATCAAAAGGATTGTTTGATGGACTGCATCGTCTGACCTTGTTGTACGTTCTGACCTTATTGTATATACCTTCTGATATTGTTGCGTGATTTTCGATTGTTCGAGTGTTGATTTCTGGTGTAACCTGAGGCACATATCTATAAGCCTGTCAATTCAAAACCCAAAAGAAATGAGAAGGTTACCCTGTCACCGGTGAAATGAATATGAATGGAGTAATCCTATATAATAATTTTATTTAGACAATGATCTGGGGGAAGAAAAAGGGTTAGCGTATTTGTGACCCTGCATCACAAAACTAACAAAAATTCGCCAGATATGGATTTAGTTAAAGGTAGATTGTGAAAAAGCAGACTTTCAACTTTAAAATGATGCAAAACCCAATTCAAATGGACTCTCTTAACCTATCTAAATATTTGAAAGAAAGCACACACTCTGAAAAAGTGTGAACAGAGAAAAGAGGATCCGACGTATAGCATTGTACAGCATGTCCCAGAAAAAAGGAAACCTTGTTTCCATACAACTTTTTATTATCAAAATCATACATTTTCTTCATGAAATGTACATCAATGGAAAGATAAACTTTTCTTCTTTCATTTTTTATGTATAACTTAATGTTCATCGTTCATGCATGACTGAGTTAGAACAATGAACAGTGGTGCTACCAAGATTTCATTTGCACGCGCAAATGGTAACTTTAAGTGAATTTTTCAGACTTTTTACCTTACGTTTTAAAAAAAAAAAGTTCATAACCCAAATATTCATATTTTCTTCTTTCGAGACCTCACGCGACATATATGAATAACGCATGCTTGAAAAAAAATTTGCATGAAAACATGCTTAATTTCTACCGATTCTACGGATTGTCGAAAAACAAGCATTCAGTTCTCCTGACTTAGCATTAGACAATGGGTTCATCTGCACCATTGAATTCACACAAAACAACCGCAGTGCTACAGTGCATGTTGTTCGGGGGGGGGGGGTGGTGGGGGAGGAGATATTTACAGAGAATGCTGTATGAGTCGGAAAGCCCTTTGTTGTCATTTATTTAGAATAAGCTATGAGACATAACCAATAATTGAAGACTAATATCGTGAGTATTCTCAGCTGCACGCAGTCCAATGGCTATGGGAAATCAACATTACAACAGTGACACACATTTTGATGATTTTGTACCTCAAACTTATTTTACTGTTTTCATTCCTCTCTACATTTCCCTCACGCGTGGTTAATCCTTCATCACTGACAGGGATTTGAAGTTTTTCAAGGGGGAGGTGAAGCAGAAAGAGAGGATACATAACTTTATTAATCATTGAATTTGCGCTTCTAACATTTCAAAGGTGCAAGTGCAGGGCAGATAGTCGGGTTTTTTTTTACTTTTTTTTTTGGGGGGGGGGGGGGCTCGGAAGGTATTTTTTCGTTCCGTTACTCCTACCCCACCTTCCCAAACATTCCGCTGATGACCACCCTTTGCTCTGTAGTTAGCTGCATGGTCAGGCAAGCTCATGATCATGTGCTAATTTACGACCCTATTCACAACCGAACCGTATTCACCCTTTCCCTTCATGTTTGTGTAAATTCATTGAAGCATGAAGGCCATTGTTGTCTGCCAAGTTGGGCATGTCGGGGAAAGGTAACTGGCTCCATATTTTAATACTATCTATCTATCTGGGTAAAATTGAAGCATATTTTCAAATTAAGTTTTCTCGAGCAGGCGTTGATCATTTTTTACGCATGGGATATCATATGAAAGAAAAAAGAATGGATATTAAGGCTATGATTTTATTTTTTGCAGAAGATTGCTGGAAAAGTCTGAAAAACTCATTCAAAGTCGCCATTTGCTCGTGCAAATGAAAATTTAGTAGCACTGTTGTCTATTGTTCTAACTCAGTCAGGCACGAATTTTGAACAATGAGTTGTACATCAAATGAACGAAGTGAAGTGTATCTTTCAATCCATGTATATCTCAAAAAGCAAATGTGTGATTATTGCAATGAAACTCGGTTTCGTTTTTTCTGGGACACGCTGTATAGGGTCAATAGCCTTGCTCGCTGGGCAATGAATGGGACAAAAAAACCGGATGTAAAATAGCATAGCAACAACAATTAAGAGATTAAGAGACTAAATACACCATATTAACACATTCTGAGTATGACTAAAACCAACTTTCAAAGCAGTAGCATCACCCTGTCAAAACTTATTAAAGTTGAAAGTGAAGAGTGTGTATTGGATTTTAAGGAATGCGTGGGGCCTCTAAGACATACCTATAATTACACTATCCCACAAAAAGAAACATTTTAGAAAAACTGCTTAAAAACTTTTATGATCCCAAACTTTGTCATAGTATAGAGAAAGAATAGATCTTTCAGAAAACATGAAAATCTCGTGATTACTAAGTTGACCAGTTTCACCTATATTCAGTCCTCACGTAAAATCAGAGAGTGCAACTTTTTGTTGGTGTTGCGATATATACGGTCATATTTGATACGGGTGGTGTTTGTAATTCCGAAGATTGTTAACCCAAAACTGAAATAGGGTTCGGAGATCCAAAGGTTCATAATTTTGAAAGATAAAAATTCCTTACATAGAACTTCCTTAATCCGCAAATGAAATAGATTTTGTTATTCGGAAGGTTCATTCAGCCGAATATGAGATAAGGTTTGTTACTCACGATCCCATTGTTCATTAATCCAAAAATGAAAAAAAAAGGTTATGTTAATTCTATTTCGCAGGTTCGTTGTTCTTGAGGTTCATTTGTCTGAAAATGAAATAAAATTTGACATTCGAGATCCGATTGTTCGTCAATCCGAAAATGAAGTGAGGTTTGTCAAAATTACAAACCTTATTTCTTTTCGGATCAACCAGTCTCAATAATATCCTTCCGAAAAAATGAGCTTTAGTTCATTTTCGGACAAATGAGCTTGGAGAATAATGAATCTTCCGAATAACGAAGCTTATTTTTATTTTTCGGATGGACTAATTTTCTTGGTAACTAACATATGGAATAACAGAATGACACCTTTAACACCAAATCATGTTAATCTATGTTGAGTTTATGTTAAATGAAAAGTTATGACTGAGAAAGGACCATGTTATCAAAATTGAATGCAATAATGAGGAAGCAATGGAATTTGAAGTTTCACATGTTTTCACTGAAAAACGCTTTTGGTCACAACAACGAGCCACCCAGCCAATATAGAAAAAATGACGTCATGATCCACATCTCTCATATTATACAACCTCATGTTTGTACACGTTTTTATGATATAAATATTGTTTGTGTGTGTGTGTGTGTGTGTGTGTGTGTGTGTGTGTGTGTGCTTATCCACGTATGTTATGATATAGATTAATATACTCGATTTGACCATTAGACTATGTCATCCGCTGATAAATATAGCACTGCCTTCATGAGTCAAGAACTTTAAGAAGTTGTAGCTCTTTGTTATCTAAAAATAATAATGATAATGATAATAATAATAATAACAATAGTAATGATAATGATAATAATAACAATAGTAATGATAATGATAATAATAACAATAATAAAAATAATGATAATAGTAATGATAAAGACTTAATGTCACTGTTTTTCTATCCCCCAGGTACGTTTCGGGTTGCAAATTAAGATACCTCGAGACAGACAGCTTTCGTGGTCTTCGTTATCTCCAAATGTTGTGAGTGCAAGATTGAAATTCATCTTTATTCCCTCTTTAAGACACGTCGCGGCAAATTTCTTGAAATAGATTATATCGCTAATGTTACTCTGTTGGGAACACATAGCATATGTACGATGAACACGTGCTATTGAGATAAACATTTTAATAAAGATGCATCGAGAGGTTAGAAGTTCCGCTGTGTCATGGCAAGGGAAATTCCCCGGTGTGTTTTTCAGAACCTGCATAATGTATCTGCTGCACTAAATCTGCGTATGTTTTTTTTTTTTTTATGTTGTTATACAGGTCACTGCGTAAACACACTCACACTCACACACACAAGAAAGTTAACATTGTTCAGAGTTGTTTTGTTGTTCATCTTTGTAACATTGTCACAAACTCGTGCAGAATCGATCTCAGTCTAGTGAACTGACGTTCGTATGAAGAATAATCAAAATCTTTCTTCTTCTTCTTCTTCTTCTTCTTCTTCTTCTTCTTCTTCTTCTTCTTCTTCTTGACATTTCCAGACACCTTGAAGGGAACATGATAACGCAGTTGATGCCTGGCTGTTTTCGAGATTTGGGAAATGTTGTCATACTGTAAGTTGGCTTACTTGGGAACAACTCAATGTTACCCATTAATATGATATATCTGTATTAAACATGCATGACTTTTCATGGTCATGAGGATAGAATTAATTCAAATCATTAAGACCAGAAAGAAGAAACGATTAGCATTGGAAATACATTAGCAATCCATGTAAAAAGGTTGACTAAATGGTGTAATCTATAGCTGGAAAATAACTTTGAGATATAAAGGCAACTTCACTTGCTATCCTGGAAATATTGAAGTTGATATGTAAGAATGTAAGAGCAGCTAGAGTGTGTTACTCATGTCCTTGTACCATTATAAGGTCCTATTCCCGTAAGAAGTGTTATCTCACTTGAAACGACGACTGCCATTACGTAAAACACGAGAGATTAATTCAGTCCTCTTAAGGGCTTTTTACACTTGTGTTTCTTAACCCCGGACTTTCTCTGACCCAGGACTATCGTTAGTCCCGTACAGTGGCGTATCTAGGGGGGGGGGGGGGGGGGGGGCAAGGGGGGCACGTGCCCCGGGCGCCACTTCTTGGGGGCGCAAAAAAACAAAACGAAGAAAAAAGAAAAGGAGAAGAAGAAGAAGAAGAAGAAGAAACTCACCGGAAAGGGGGGGGAGAATGGTGGGGGGGCAGAAAACCAAGTCAAAAAAGCTAAAAACAAAACATAACAATGACTCGGACAAAATGACAATGTTTATTGTGTTCACACGAGAATTCCATGTTATGTAAGCTGAAATATTGTACAACAATTTTCGGCTCGCTCGCTGCGCTCGCTCTCTAAATTGTATATAGAAGAAGAAGGTAAGAACAAAATGTGATGACGCGGACAAAATGACAATGTCTATTGTGTTCACACATGTCATTCTATATTTAGCAGGCAAAATGTTTCACGGAGCAGCGGCTGCAATTTCTTTCGTTCTGAAGCGATCGCCAATTGGATCAAAAGAAGGCGCCAACGGTTTCGAACATACGGGGGGGCGCCAAAAAATCAAACAAGATAAGAATAGAACGTAATGATGACGTGGAAATATACAAATTTCGGCTCACTCGCTCGTACTAATTTAGAGTGTTTCTTCAAGAACTCAGTTTGTTGGTAAAAATCGTTATCTATAAGGCCGTCACTATATCTTGATTAGAATTGTAAGATTTGATAAGCAAAAAATGACAAGAGTTCCATGTTTTGTAAGCTGAAATACAAAAATTTTCGGCTCGCTCGCTGCGCTCGCTCGCCAAAATTTATCAAAACAAAAAGGAGATAAGAACAAAACGTGATGATGACGCGGAAATATACAAATTTCGGCTCACTCGCTCGTACTAATTTAGAGTATTTTTTCAAGTCTTCAGTTTGTTGGTAAAAATCGTTATCTATAAGGCCGTCACTATACATTGTATCTTAATTAGAATTGTAAGATATGATAAGCACAAAATGACAAGAGTTCCATGTTTTGTAAGCTGAAATACAAAAATTTTCGGCTCGCTCGCTGCGCTCGCTCGCCAAAATTTATCAAAACAAAAAGGAGATAAGAACAAAACGTGATGATAACGCGGAAATATACAAATTTCGGCTCACTCGCGCGTACATGGGGGGGGGCATTTCATGAAGCAATTTGTCGGATATTTCGTCTGACAAACTGTTAAAAGCTACTGAAATCCTTGCTTCTGATTGGCTGAAAGCAAATTTTGTCCGACAAGTTGTCGGACAAAATGCTTCATGAAATGCCCCCCTGATTTAGAATATTTTTTTAAAGTACTCAGTTTGTTGGTATAGATAAATCGTTATCTATAAGACAGTCACTATCTTGATTAGAATTGTAAGATTTGATAAGCAAAAAATGACAAGAATTCCATGTTTTGTCAGCTGAAATACACAAATTTTCGGCTCGCTCGCTGCGCTCGCTCGCCAAAATTTATCAAAATTCATTTTATTTAAATCACCCTCAAAAGACCCCCTTCAAGGGCTTGAAAAGCATATCATGTGGACTTTGCTTAAAGTCCCTACCGGGATGGGGTTGGGGTTGAACACTAGTCTTTTTCAGAAATTAGGGGCGCAATTTTCGCGCTTGCCCCGGGCGCCGTTTTCCCTAGATACGCCACTGGTCCCGTACCAATTTTTTCAGCTTTTTACACTCGCCAATTAGTCCCGTACTATCTCTTGTCCGGGGCTAAGGAGAAAACTGACCTTTTTACACTCATATTTCTTAGCCCAGGACTTTCCAAACCACACGAATATTCATAATTACGCTGTGTACTGTACAAGTACACGCACGCACCGGCAGCACTTGATGACCTCGTTTCTGATTGGTCAGTGAGGGTCGGACTTCGTCTCCGTCGCTTAGCCCAGGATTATTTTTTCGTTCTGTTTACACTCACTTGCTTGGCACCGCAATTGCGGTGCTAACCCCTGCTATTTTGCAGGGCCAGATAATACCGTACTATCGGTGGGGCTAGCCCACTTTGGCAAAAACGAGTGTAAACAGAAAGTGGGCTAAGGATAGTCCCGTACCAACGGTGGGGCTAAGGCCCCCCCCCCCCCCCCCCTTAGCCCCACCGTTGGTCCGGGGCTAAGCAAAATTTTACAAGTGTAAAAAGCCCTTTACAGTTTCGTACATGTCCTTCATGCAGTTTCATCGTATTCATGATTGCCCTTCAAACTTCTTCCTTCATTCCTAAAATCAAAATTGATTATAACAGTGATCCGCGGGCCACGTTCAAGGAAACATACTATCATACAGGATCGATTTTTGCTTATATTTCAGTATTCTGGAAAGAAACAATCTCACCGAAATCAGACCTGGCACATTTCAGGATATGATACGATTGGAAGTACTGTAAGATGCCTCTTTCTTATTTTGTGCATAGTATACTGTAGGAATATGAAATAAATTGTTTATAAGCATATTCTGCTATTGTATTATGATTAATGAAAGCCCTGCTATATCTCTGTCCCTTATCATGTTACCATCATGTGATAATTAGAATAGCCTGTCAAACTTTACAGCATCGAAAAATTCCTCTGACATGTCTGAGAAGTTCAAGAGAAACTCATGGTATTGATTAATGGTTTTTGCAATGCTTTCGTTACCTGAATTGAAATAAAAGCGGGGCGTGCAAGTTGTAAATGATTTCATTTATTCCAAGTTTTAGGATTAAGTTTGACGTTTCACTTTGTCCTAGGTTGTCTTCATTATCACTTGACAAGATGTAGGCCCTATCGTGATATCAAAAACAACAATGCTCCATGTTAATACGATGTTGATAAACACATATGAAGTTGTTGAGGACATCTTCTGAAATATAATAAAACAACAACAATAACTAATGAAACTGACATAATATACACGATATATGCATCTGTAGAAATTGTACATAGTTAAAATGACTCAAAATCTTTACTGTTGGTTAACTGTGCACAGTGAACTATCGGAAAATCCGTTGACGAAAATCAATTCAACTATTTTCCTCGGGATTGAAAATAGCCTCTTGATTGCGTAAGTATTGTAACAATTAGCTAACCTGAATATTTTCATTATCTTGGCAAGTACAGAAGTCTATGCAACACTTTGAATATGATATTCATTTTAGTTCCACTACAAGAAAAGAACGATGAAAGCAATCCCTCTATCGTATGCAAAGTAGTCTATAAGCAAGCAATGTATTAGTAATATCATGACCCCTGTTTTTAGCTGCTTCGATTTCTTTGCCGGAAAGAAAAAAAAACCAAACACGACAGCTATATCATTGATATATCTTTTCCCGTGGTAGAAATATTTCCCGTCTTGTTTCTGCAATATCGAGACTACACGATCGGATCAACACATTGTAATGCAATAACTATACTTATATAGCAGGCATGCAAGGGCGTTGCGGTGCATATAATGTCATCCTCATCAGATTATTATATCAAGAACCGCAGCTGATCCCGAGTAGATTCTTATCTCTTAGTACCTTGCTGTGTTAGATTGTAGGCAATAATTTCATGGTTTAGATACTTATGTAATTCGTCAAATCTTACATCTGTGATGTGTTTCTCAGTAGGCCTGTTATGTATATTCTGTTCTATAGTTGTGTGTGAAACCGTTTCCACAAATTTTCCAGAAATGTTTTTGTAATCTCTTTGTGTATCTCGCTTTCTCAATCTGTTTTTTTTTTTCTTCATGAGGCTTTATTTAACAATGTTCCCTATTAAAAGAAAAATGGAAAGAATCTGAGCAGCTCGGACGGGTGTCTGTGATAGAGCGTTTAATAAAACTATAAATATGCAATAATCATTACAACTATCATGAAATACTAACAAAGGAAGAAATTTGGGAAGGAGCAAGAGTACAACACTCAGTTATTTGCCGTAAATTGTAAGACATTAGAGAGCTTTAGATTTGCGACGAGGACACTTAGACGACCATTGCGTTGGCCGTTCTCCCCTCCTCCTGCGCCATAATTATGTTGCCTATATAGCAGCTTTTGATTACGCGAGGACTCAGCCTATACGACGTAAAATGGCGCCTCCTTATGATCATTGCATCAGAAGCTCTCTGCGTCGTAAATTGAGCGGACCCTAAAAAAACCCAGAACCAATCGTGACAACTCAGAAGAAGAGAGATCGACTTTGGTGAGCAATTTTGCTCATTTTTTTCCACCTCTGAACATCCGTGGAGCGAATCTAAAGCTCCCAATTGTGCTGGAAAGAACAGTTTAATGGCCTGCATCGTCTTATTCTTTTATGAATATAGATATCATGCTGGCAACAGAAATCTAAAAACTTTTCTTCGTTCGAGCGTTTGTGCATCTTATAATGTGGACATTATTACATATTGCACTTAGCTAGGATTTCCAACATTGAGGCACAACGTGTTAGGCAGTGTTTTGTACACAATCTGATTACCAAAAAAAACAACAAAAAAAAAAACAACAACAACAGCATAATCTACTGGCTAATCAATCACTTATATACAGGGCTCTAGATGACACCCCAATAACATCTGTAGCACCTGGAACATTTGCAAAGTTGTGGAAGGTTCGGGACATGTGAGTATTCAACCTTTATCATTTGTTACAATTGCATCATCAAAGAAATTCAGGCAAGCTAAATACAATTATCGACATCTGGTCTGTTACATCTTATCACTTATGGTTTGTTCGGGATTGCACTGACTTGACATCTTTACGGCTTTTGTCATTAAGCTAACACAACACTCACATAACGTATGATCTGTGTTATGCTAAACTTCAAAGACGCTACAGGATTTGTTTGTTTTTTTCACGGAGAATACAAATATACATCAATAAATATCCTGATTGAATTTTACACAATACTGCTACATTTCGTTTGGACTAACTAACTTTTAGGAAAACAAAAAGCACGATTTTATGAAAACACATGTACATGGCCAAAGCACCCTCTTCATGCCAAGCGTTTGAATTCACAAACTCTGTTGAACTACGAAAAAGACAAACAGAAAATTAAACTACAGAATCTTTGAGAGAGTATTAGATAATTATGTGGGAAGAAGATCGCCTATGTCAAATTTCACTAAACCTAAGAAAGAACGTATTTGTTCAGATATTGTCAGCTAAATAAAGAATATTATTTCTTCCCATAACGAATAAACGTTCAGTCGTTTGAGGACCTCTGCGCCACAGCCTTTGCCCCTCTATCCAGGATTCTTCGATGGACCCCAAAAGCTGAATCTGTAAGTAAGGAAATATCTACAACTCGCATGAAATATCTGAGTAAACCATTTTATGTTGTTATGCACATCTTTTTCCTTTTCCCTGAACTGATCGTGTGGTAGTAGGCCCTACCACAAATAAAAGTATCAAGCGGAAACTATCGCCAGGACCTAGAAATCTATATGACTGATTTATTATGTCGATCTGAGCACTTTATACTAGTTTTCAGCAGATAATGAGCTATATAAAGCATAAATAATTCTTATAAAAAGTGAAAACTTTCTAATATCTGTGAAGATTTACAAAAATGACTATGGAATATAAATTTCTTGTATCTATTTTTTTTTCTTAATGCTTATAGTCATGTTGCAGACCCAAGACTCTGCTGCGTGGCTCCAGACACGACTACGTGCATGTACAGTGAACCACCTCATCCTCTCTTCACCTGTCGGAAAACCTTCCTCCAAAATACCACCATCACTCTATTCATGTGGATTCTTGGAGTCAGTGCACTGCTCGGTAATCTTGCAGTGGTTATTTTGAGGATGATTAGCAAGCCCGCAACCAGAACAGCGAGTGTCCAGTGCACCTTGATTTCAAACCTAGCTTTTTCTGACTTCCTCATGGGCGTCTACATGGTTCTGCTGGCGTTTATGGATCTGTATGTAGGTAAATCGTACTTCTGGGCCGGAAAAGCCGATGACTGGCGATCTAGTATTCCGTGTCAAGTTGCTGGTTTCATTTCGGTGTTGAGTAGTGAGGCTTCTGTGTTTCTCATCACCCTTATATCTGTTGATCGCTTCATCGGCGTTATGTTTCCATTCACTCAGCGGCGTCTGAGCATTGTCGGATCGCGATTTGCAGTCTGTGTCATATGGTCAGTGGCCTTTCTGCTTGCCCTGACGGGGACCGTACTGAACTATATCAATCCAGATGCCTACTTACTAAGTGATGTGTGTGTAGGATTGCCCTTGATCCGTAATCCTGCAGGCCTCCTTGTTGAATCAAATCCCAGCATAATGAATCGTTACAGCGTATCCCTCATCAACACCAGGGCTACCTACTACGTCTCCACAGGTCTCTTCGCCATTGTCTTGTTTCTCGGCATCAATCTTGCGAGTTTTATTATTATCTTTGTTTGCTATGCTGCAATCTTTATCAAGGTTCGTCTTGTTCGTGCCCAGGCTGGGCGTACAGACAAAGCCAACCAAGAAATCAAACTGGCCTTGAAGATGTCCCTAATTGTGGCGACCGATTTTTTCTGTTGGGTTCCAATTATAACCATAGGCATTCTTGTCCAGGCAGCAGGTGTCCGGGTGTCTCCGGACGTGTACGCCTGGCTAGTTGTCTTTGTCCTGCCAGTCAATTCATCAATTAATCCTTTCCTTTATACCATTCTTGAAATGTTGAGAAAGTAAGTCTCCTTCATTTACGATGTCACCAATAGAATCGTGCCGTTCACGTTGATAAGGTAAAAAACAAGTATATTACTAACCTGTGATTGTGACTTTGGTGATTTGACAAAAATTTTACAATGCAAACTCTGTTTAGAGAGAGGTTAAGGTCAATACATGCTTTGACGTATTCACTGGTGGTGGTATAGTATTCACACCTTTTTCGCATTTCTGTATTTAGTCCATGGGCCAGGCCAGATATTGGTACCACCTGAGGTGGCAAAACCTTTTTGGTGTCATTTTGTTTGTCGGGCATAGATATGCTTATCAAAAGCTATGATAGCATTTCCAAATGAGTAGCTTAGTCATAATAAATGAACTTTTAACCAATTTGGTCTCGTTGTTATATCCCTATACTTCTGAATCGAGACTAACCGCTGTACAAAGAAGAGCACTGTCTTCTGTATGTTCACAGGTGTTCTGTTGTAAACGCGGTGCGCTTAGTCTCTATTCAAGGCAGCGAAGGGAATATCCAAAGGGTTATGATGTCCACAGCGCTTAGTCTTTATTCAAGACGGCGAAGGGAATATCAAAAGCTTATAATACAATGTATATCCCTTTATCTAAAAACAACAACCAAAAAAAGCAATTCCTCGTAAATTTTACCGTATTTTTCAATTATTTATCATTTTCCGGTGAAAACGCACGGTGAAAACGCTAATACCACGCCAATGTCGCTTTATTTCCATCCAGCAATGAGAGATAATGCAAAAACAATGTACCGGTACACTACAATACATTATAATAGATAATATTGTAAATGAACAGAGTGATTTTTGTTTAAAACTGATGTATTTGTTGAGAGGGTAGTATAAAAACAGTATAGATAATAACTTTTAATAGGAACTTTAGATATGATAACGGTACATTGTTCTAGATAAAGACTAAGCGCATCGCGTGACAGCTGTGGACATCATAACCCTTTGGATATTCCCTTCGCTGCCTTGAATAAAGACTAAGCGCACCGCGTTTACAACAGAACACCTGTGAACATACAGAAGACAGCGCTCTTCTTTGTATAGCGGTTAGTTTCGATTCAGAAGTATAGGGATATAAAAACGAGACCAAATTGGTTTAAAATTCATTTATTATGACTAAGCTACTCATTTGGAAATGCTATCATAGCTTGATAAGCATATCTATGTCCGACAAACAAAATGACACCGAAAAGGTTTTGCCACCTCAGGTGGTACCAATAACCCATTTTTCGGGTCTTGGCCCATGGACTAATTAGCCTATGAAGTATCACTGCACACTTTAAACACTATGTTTTGCAGTCCTAGTTTCGTTGCCGTGTGAACAAGCAATGATGTATACAAACAGTACCATTCAATAACAAATAAGCAAACTAATTATGATAGCAATTTTTAAAGTTAGTGTTTTGCTCACTTCACAGGGAAACGTTGGTATCATTGATTCATTAAGCAGACTAGATATAAGGATGTTCAATGATACCTAGGAATCTGGCAGAAGGCAGACATTTTTACCTCTAAGACTCCTATCGAGAGGAAATTATCACCTAAAATATCTCGATTGTTTATGTTTGAAATTACTTTTCAGTACAAATTTTAAGCTCGATACACTTGTTTTGATGAAATTTATTTCATGTTTAAGCTTGATAGGATAATTGATGTGATTTGTACCATTAATAACAATGGAAAAATGACATATCTATAATCTTCGCCAATATTCTGCACAAACAGTTTATCTTGACACAGAATGATGTGGATTGTCAGAAAATGGGATTCTATCTTCAGTTATCGCTGAAACCCTAAAATTGACAGCGCGTGTGTGTATGTGTTTATGTGTGCATGTTTATATGTATGTGTTATTGTCTAGAAGAAGTAGCAAACTAAGCCATTGTAAGCATCTGTTTAATTGAAGTACGCCTAAATACATATGAAGGAATTCAAGGACATTTGATTTTAATTGTTCATCCTAACAAGAATTGATACAACTTATCATTAAAAAGTTGGTTCTTGTAAGCGACGCCATAATGACATAAAACATTTGAATAAATATGGACAGAAAGAGTCTAATCATTTCATAAATAAATACAGTCTCAATAATACAGCTCATGATATTGCAATGTCATACGGAGGTAAATAATGACGGCACGATCTTTTACACCTATGCCAATTTTTTTTTGTCTTATCTGTTTTTCTGTAGTTTTTAAAGGAGTAGATTTTACTTCAACTTTACGTCTAGTAACAGCATGAATCAATGACATAAAGGTATCCTGAAATGACTTCTTACCGCATGTGTTGGTTGACAGTGGTGTCAGAAAGGGGAAAAAAGTATAGCCTACACAGATCTAACGATAGAAATCACTCGATATTCTCGCGTAAATGACTGCGTCGTCGGTTAGCATAAAACAGTGGCATATATATGATACTCTGTAATCACATATAAAGTGGTGTAAAACAAAGGTTCCGAAGTTTTAAGGTCAGCTATGTCAAGAATACATGGTTATTCTTGTTATTCCTCACTTGCGTCACCATTGTCACGGATCACAGCTTTAGGGTACTTCAAAGGTTAAGGGTACAAAACCCACTTTTCCCATTTTTTGGTTTGTAAGATACGAAACCAACTTTTCTGTAAGTTTTTGGTTTCATCGTTTGTTTAGTTTTCGCACCAAGTTTCACTGGAATGCTATCCCATCTGTTAACATTTTGCGAGTGACTGTACTTGACAATCTCTGGTGAGCACATCATTCAGCCCTTATCTTTTATGCACCAACACCTTCGACGTGTCTCGCACTGCTCTTCTAACCATGGCGAGATCATGACTAAGAACATTGATCTCATGCCAAATACGCGCGTGCAAGTCATCCAGCCAAGTGGTGGGGATGTGTATACCCCGCTCTTTAGGTATCCCCGAGGAAACAGTCACAGGGTGTCCAGTCAGGAGATCGTGGAGGCCATTCCACCTCATGATAGGGGGCTGGATGCGTTGGCCAAATAGCTCTACCAGCCTCTCACGGACAGCTCGAAGACGGCGAGCTGGAGCACCATCCTGTACCCACCAAAAGTGCGGAACACTCCTCGATCCTGTCTTTCAGAGTTTTCTTCCAGCTGGGACACAATGTCTTCATTGATCAAGTCTAAGTATACGCCACCATTCATGTTAGTGTTGAAGAAGAATTGCCCGTTTATTTGGCCACTTCCACAAAGTTCAGCCCACACACTCCAATTTGTCTGCTCATGTTAACGTCATAATTTGACTCTTGTGGATGTCCTGCAGCCACGTACTCCACAACATTGTGGGTGTTCACTTTCCCGTCCATGCTACATTCAGCTTCGTCACCAACAGGGTTTCGCATGAAATTGGCATAGCCCTCAATCCTGCCCATCAAGAGCCACCTCGAAAAGTTGAGCTTCCTATATACTGGGAAGCCCTGAGCTCTCCAGCAGTTGATGACCCCCATGCACTTTGTGAGGATGTTAAGATCCACTCGTGCAATGAGATGGGAAATTTTTGGCCTTATCCCTGAACCATTACGACGTGCAGAATTGGTCCTTGGATGAGCCTCCAGATGCCTCCTGACAGCTTCAATGTTTTCTGGGCATCTCCCACTCCTCTGCCAGCCAGAATTCCCCTTGTTACTGTTAAGGCTTGTTCTGTATGGTTGGTATTTGCGCACATTCGCCAAGACAGTCTTTCTGGATGAAAGATCTCTGTCTGGGAACCGCAAACGGAATGCTACCCTTGTATCCATTATGCCACCTGTACGGTGAAATGTTGTCACCACAAATGTCTTGTGCTCAACTGTTAGTTGCACCATGATTTGCTGTGCTCTTGTCCCACTTGAATACTTACATCACTTAAGTGATGTGAACTTACCTGAACTTGCTGCCAGAGCAATATTTTAGGCTGTTACATGACAATGTACAAATCAATAGCATTCTTTTTGAAGAATGTGGACCTATGCTCTTCCGACATTGCAGCTGGGAATTTACCCCATTACATGACAATGAAACAATGTAAATCATTCAGAAGAATGGGCCGGGGTTGTGCATTTACCTGATATGAGCTGCGTTCAGACAGAGGCAGTTTTGGTCGGAGTAACTTCGGAGGAAGGGTCGGAGGAAGGTCGGAGGAAAGGTCGGAGCAGTGCCCATCTGAACAAGGACGTGGTAACTTCCTCCAGTCGGGGGAACTTACCACAACCTCTTCCTCCGACCAAGATTCTCCTGAGTTTTTTCAGGAGTATCTCGCTACCACGACTAGCCGGTCGGAGTAAATTGCCCGTGCAGACGCCCTCGGCTCGGAGTATCTATGACCTTACAAACCTTATACGACCTATATAATAGGTAAAACTTCCGGAGTCAAATGCGAGTACACGTGCGTGTGCAGTACAAACCTAGTCGATCGCTACGGAGAAGCTATTGCGCTCAGAAATTCTCATCAACAAGAATGGAGAAGATAAATGCCGCTGGTAAAAACAATGGTGTTGTCGACGTGCACGGCGCTACCACTTCCGGAAGTTACACAGACCCTCCACGGTGATCCCCACGAAGGCCCCACGAAGGCCGTGTTAATCGGTTTTCTTAAGTTTCTTCCTATGACCGTCGTGTGGACACAGGGTCGTGGTTAGATAAGCATAAATTTGAATTCTAATTGCTGCGCCATAAAATTTTACTCCGACTAGAAATACGTCTGAACATTGCTATTGTAAGAAGAATGCAAGGTTATGCAAACATGGCACTGTAAGAAGAATGTGTTATGCATATCTTGATATTGCTACAGGGTAATTACCTCGCTGGATGAAAATGTCCCAATCAATGTAATTCATCTCTCATTTTTATCCAGTGAAATGAATGTAGGAAAGGATGTTATTATACGGATGTGCTAAACAGAGATAGCAGGTACTAGTAGACACTGCGATGTAACATTGGGAAAGTTAACAGATGAGATACCATTTCATTAAAACTTTATGTGAAACACAAACAAACGATGAAACCATAAAACTGGCAGAAAAGTTGGTTTCGTACCTTACAAACCAAAAACTTGAAAAAGTAGATTTTGTACCCTTCACCTTCGAAGGACCCTAACTCTGTGATCCGTGACAGTGGTGACGCAAGTGAGGTGTCAAATTAGAGGTGATGAAACAACATTTTATTTTAGTAAACATTATACAAGAATAACCATGTATTCTTGGCATTGCTTACCTTTGAATTTAGGATTTTTTTTTACACCGTTGTATATTTGATTACAGAACATTATATGCCACTGTTTTGTACTAACCGACGACGCTGCGCAGTCATTTATGCGTGAATATCAAGTGATTCCAAGCCAGGTGTCAAAATAAAGTTGATAAGTCACTTTGAATATCAGTAAACATTTCACATGAATGTATTCTTGGCATCGATGACCTTTGAATTTTGGTGGCGTATTTTTATAGGAACACAGTGTATATCACTTTACACCGATTAGTTACCTCAATGTTACTAATTAGGAGACAAAGTATGTTATTAGCGCATCCTCCTCAAATGTCAAAATCTGTTTACAAAAATGTAAAATCCTAACCATGAAACACGCGAGCAAGCTTAAGGAGCACTGATATGTTAATCATAGTCCTACTACAAATTACATTTGTTCTAAGCCAATTAAATCGCTCATAAAAGCGTTTTGGGCACTGTAACATAGTGGACAATACTGTTAAATGACTTTCAAATGGAAGAGTTCGAGTCTTGCTAAGTGATTACGGCAATCCTGGGGTAGTGATAGTGGCAGGACGCCCTCTGGAGGGCCAGTGCCAACACGTATCTAAGTAAATGAATGCTATGACTATCAACATTATGTAACTTTTATAATTGATTATTGTTGTTTTTCGTGATTTCAACAGAAAAGAGAAATACATACACGGTATATGTATGTAAAATTTTACGGAATGAAACAGTTGAATTTTGAAAAATGACTACTGCAATGATTATAAGTCAATAGGATTTAAATTATTGCTGTACCATCTGACCATTGTACACAATTGAAACTTTATTTGTATACCTATTGTTGTGGGTTTTTTTTTTCTTGCTCGAACTAATTCACCGTGTTCAGGGAGTTTCGCATAGAGTGTGTGTCTTATCACAATAAAGAAAATAACACGATCGACAAACTCAGCGTTCAATTCATGCCTTTTTATGCGATGTCCGATGGAAAGTTTGTCTCAGGAATTTCTTAGGTCACCACATTGAAAGTTCGATAATTTTATGGGTGCTGGATGGTGCATGTTTTCTTCATCCGTTCATTATTGGTACAACGTGGTGAACTGTTCGTTATATTTGTCCAGGAGAAACGTTCAGTGATTTAATTCTGTGTGAAATATGTCCACTTCCTGCTCCAACTTGTGGAGTAAAGTATATACCTTATGGACAAAACGTGAAACAATGAAACACGTGACTCTGTTTCATTGTTTCACGTTTTATCCATTAAGGTATACACTTTACTAAACAAGTTACAGCTTCCTTTGAAACTGATGATGGACAGCGCTGATCTGAAATGCGCTAAGAACATAATAGAGAACTACAAGACATAGCTAATTTCTAATGTTCACTGCTGAAAGAGGTTTATATACTAACAGTAGACGAGCAAGGCCTTTTACAGTCTTTCCATTGATCATGTCTCACATACATCATCTTTGGCCTTGACAGGGAAAAACCAGTCAAAAGTGATTATAAGGCAGATGAACTGACAATACCTCGGTGTATAAGAACATTTCATTCTCTCTGTGTCACGCTTTGCTTGACATTTTTAACAGTTTGTTGCCACATTTTCATAATGCTGATGTGTTGGATTTAAAATGGGCCGTGTATATACAGCGCGATTGAGGTGAGAGAGACCTGTAGGGAGAGGCATGTAGTGCCTGTTGCCATGTTACGTATACTGACTACTCGAGTCAGCTGCATGGTGTACCTTTCAAGATATAAAAATCATTTGTTGGCTGCTGATCATGAATAGATATTATGAAACACATAAAAGGATTTTCTTTTGTCAAGCTACGATCCCTACAAGGACTACACACACATGGTTCTACCGCAAACCTTTCTTCCTAACAGAAATCCTTATTCCGTTTTTAAACTTCACTATAAACTCCATGTGCCTTTGATAGAAAGTGTTCAATTCGTTGTAGGTGTTGTTTTAAAGAATGAAGAGAAAGAAAGAAAAATTGGGACCCTATACGTCAAATAATTTGCCCCAGAAAATACTGATATAAAACAAATAAATCTTAGAGATGATATACCATGATGTCTCCACGAGGGAGCTCAAAATGGGCGTCTCCGCAAAGGAGCTCATACAGTCTCCACGAGGGAGCTCATATAAGAAAATACAATTAGTAAATATTAATTATTATTAAAGTAATATTATTATCTAAAACCAAAAAATAATAATGTCTCAGAAAAGAGATCATTATAAAGGTGACAATGTCTATGTTGATGAATACCCCATATTCTTTACGCAAATTCGATTAGCAATATGATACACGCGCGCGTGTATCGCACATTAACTCATCCACGCACACACACTCAAATATAAACACACACACACACACACACAAACACACACACACATCCAACCACACATACACATACTAATATCAAGGGTCAGTCCAAAAGTTATATAGAATTTGAAATAAAGCACGCACACAGTTATTTGCATTACAGAATAGGAAAAATTACTCGAACTGTATCATTATTTCAAGGGAAATAAAAAAGGATATAAAAATAAATATACAGTGTACATAACACAGAGCTCTAGCAATCATAACAATTATTCGGGGCAAAACCAGAGGCGTTTATACAGCAAAGCAGTTTTGCAGCAAAACAATAGAGAATTGTACATTGATTGTGGTGGTTTCAACAATGTATGAGTATACCTGCGGGCTTCAAGCCGAAAGAGAAAGTGGGAATTCAGTGCCAGAAAGTGGGGTCATATAACATTCTTCAAGGAAAATGTAGACCGTAAATCTATAAGTATTAAATGAGTGCAAGCGGCTCATACGAAGAGGGGGATTTACAAAGTTAGAATTGTTATTACTACAAAAATGATGAGAAATGTGTTATGAATAACTATAAATAAGTATATCAACGAAGAGATCCCCTGTCCTTGCGAGGGAAACGTGAGCAAGGAACGCAATACAAAAAAAAAGAAGAAGAAGAGATCCATTGAAAAATGATGGATTTAGCGCCTTTTGGAAGCAAGCTCTTCATATATATATATATATATATATATATATATATATATATATATATATGAGTATCTGAATATAAGAACGACCCAAGTCCATGGAAGACCATTTCGAGTAAACTTTAAAAAACTTCATATCTTTGTTATTTGTCCAATGATATTCTATTTAAATGTGACGGGAAGGCAACTGAAAATAGAACATATATTACTATGACAATTAACATTTACATTAATTCTGGAGAGGCCATTTGTGTGATGGACTTGGGTCGTTCTTTGAATCATATACAGTAGGCCTACATGATATTCTGCTATAGAGATGAGAGAAGGACGAGAGAGGGCGCTATAATATGAATGTAAGAATGACCCAAGTCCTTCATTTTTACATTCATATACGATTTAACTCATTCATTTCAGGCACTTCCGGGGGTAATTAGGATTTATCATTTATACACAAGATGAGTCCATGCATAAGCTACAATTTCCCATGTCTAAACTGAATTTGGCCAAAAATTGGACTTGGGTCGTTCTTATATTCAGGTCTTCATATATATATAATACTGTATAGGCCCTACATAATATGCATGTGCTATGTAAGAATAAAAATGGATGCAATGAATAATTAATTTATGTGTCATCGTTTGTTTGTTTTTGTCCAGTATGATTTAGATTTCAAGTATTCTGTAATTTTCATTTTCATAACGTTGAACACTAGACTCTGTGTGAAGTTTTGATGTATGATGAGTAGGCTTGCATCATGATTTGAGTGAAATCCTAATAAACATTACTGGAAAAGGGAACAAAAACGAATGAATGCAGCAGACATTACTCCCGCTTTAAATCGTCAATTACATGTCGGATATCGTGGAATACGCGATGAGCGTAATTTACTACGCACCGATTCTCCCTGGACACCGTCGGCTACGATGAGTCATCGAACACAAATAGCGAGTTGCCAGCGGTGGTTTCCGATTCCGTCGTTCCCGACCTGATTCTTCAAATGAACACGGGCATTCAAAAAAAAAAGAAGGTCCCCTATTTGTAAAACACTTTGGGGTTTTCTTCAGCAGAGAATGGGTTCATGGTAGTGCATAAATGGCATTTCGCTCGATAAATATAACATTCAAACCGTTCACATATAGTGTATAATCTAAGATAATGCATTTTATAGTATTTGATTTTAGAATATACGTCGAAAGATTCTTCATGTCTTTTATAAATATAAATGTGTAGTTTCTGTCATTTAATCGATAAATCCTTGGATCTACGTCACCTTTAAAAATCTATGAGTACAGAACATGAATAAAATAAAAAATTAAGTGTTTCGTTGTATAAGCTCTCACATCATCGGAAAGCATGAAATCCTCACACTTAATGACACACAAATGCCACATTTCCTAGCAAAATATAGCGCATCAAACTAACCTGAGTGAATGTCTTTGCGTAAAAGTTGAATAAGAAATCATGACCAGTCATTACAAGGATGTGACCACGTATTGGCTAATTTAATCTGCAAAATGTCATTGGATGTGTGTGTGTGTGTGTGTGATCAATTGCTTACATAAACAAAACAAGCTCTATTCATCCTATTCGTGTAAAGACAACTTGATAAGACCTTCGCAAAGTTTCAAATAGTTCCCTAACCCAATCTTAATCTGTCAAATCTATTCTTCATGGCTTAAGGTTTGTTTGTTTGTTTGCTTGCTTGCTTGTTTTTGTTTGTTTGTTTGTTTGTTTATTTGTTTTTGTATACTCACCATCATCGTCTTCAAGTTTTCAGGGCAGATAAGATACGTACAGTATAAGCTCCTGTCTATTGTACGTGTTTGGTAGTAACTGTCATCATTTAAAAAACAAACAAAAGGTATCTAAAAAATCCATTCTCAAGATATATCATGCCCTATATAGTTAAACGTAAACGTAGTTTGGTAATAAAAATTATGGCTATTAACTGTAATCTGAAAATATACAGTGTCTGAAATCAATATATTTTTAGTGCCGGTTAGGAGCGGATGGAGTAAATACTAACATTGACTAAAGAACTTCACGGTGGTGACTTAATAGATTAATCAAGCTAGAAGATCAACAATTACATATTAATTCACATGTGACTCAAAGTACTTTCCCACAGAACTTTGATATCCATCACATTCACAATGATAGATTCTCATAATTGATAATGTGTATATATGTATATATATATATATATATATATATATATATATATATATATATGTATATGTATATATATATATATACATATATATATTTGTATTCATACTTCCGTTTATATTTCTATATAGCCTGCATATTCAAATTAGTTTTGAGTGAAAATGTCACGAGTCTCAAAAGCGCCCTGATCACGCGCGTGCTACTTTTCACATACATGTATTCCTTTTTTTTTTTTGCGAGAATTCAAGAATATGATTTAATACATACATATACTAATCTTATCCTCAACATGGAGTTGTTCGAGAGGCGCGGCAATGAGGCTTCGTAGAGAGGGAGAAGTTGAACTTGCTGAACCGTTGATCAAAATAATGTGCCAACTTTGTTCACATTATTTGGCATTGTGCAAGTGGAGGAATAACTGTGATGCGATTGCATCGTCACGACCTCAACTAATTTGCATGTCTGACCATAGCATACATCGCAGGTTTGTGACAAAAAAAAAGAAAAAAATATATATATATACATATGTATATATATATATATAGATTATATATGTATATTTATATATACAAATATATATATTGAATATATACATATATATATATATATATATATATATATATATATATATCATATATATACATATATGTGTGTGTGTGTGTGTGTGTGTGTGTTTGTGTGTGTTTGAGTTGGATATGAATTTAATATTTATCATTCAGCTTGTTTGTCTCTCTGTTCTCTTGTTTGTTTGTTTGTTTGTTTGTTTTAACTTTTTAAATCACACTTGACTAAAACCTTGAGTGGAGTTTCATATTTTTGCTAATGGGTAGATTGGAAACTGAAAATGCAAAACATTATAAATTCATCGTATAGCGACGAGTACTCGAGATACATTCCTTTCGCTTGAACTGCATATCTCAATCCAGCGCATGTAACTTGATGTATCAATTTTTTGCTCAGGGTCGATGCTATCAAGTATGACTCACAAATTAATGCTTCATTTTCATCTAGTCCACTCTGTCGTTGTTTTTTAACGAATTTTTCCGTTTCCCAACGATACTGCTTAGTCTGCGAAATAAGACCCTCTGTTCCCACCCAACATTGCCGGAATCATCCACTGATGTTTTTACTGTCATGAACATTACAAATAGTCCAGCAACCTCTCGTGCAAGATTAATGCTTTTATCGTGTGCATGGTGTGCGTGTGTGTTGTGTTTCTGTGCGTGTGCCTGCCTCGTAAAACGTACTCATGTATTTGCAAGTATTTGTACATAACGATGTGGGTAGGTATTTATGCATTTATCTTATTATGCCCTTGGTATTCCAATCATCAAAATATCAATCACTTATCATATATCAAACGAATGGGTCTGATGTCGAATGGCTAAACCTTTGAGTAAAATTATCAAACAGAAGGCGTTCAATGAGTTTATATGATAACCTGAAGGTAAAGGATAAATTAACGTTTGCTTGTCCTTTAGTTTATTTGTTTGTTTGTCTTTCTTGTCTCACGATACTGTTGTTAGATGAGCCAAAGGGCATAGATGAAAAAGGGGTTCGTGCTTGTCTTTCAGCAATCTTATCATATCGCTAGAACCTACACTTACTCGGCATTATTTTTTTCAATTCGAGTCAGATTTCGTTCTGCATTTCGGCGTTGATGACAATCGGAAGGAGAAAGAAACAAGCTTGTGTTAGAATCTCATCACATCAGAAAGTGTTGAGACCAAATCTATGCCCGACAACATGGTGACATGTCCGCAGAAATTATTATTATTATCATTATTATTATTATTATTATCATCATTATTTTTATTATTATTACTGTTATTATAATCATTATTGTTATTATTATGATTATGATTATTTCGTTTTATTTATACAGGGTGGCCCCTGTATAAATTAATTTGTTCTGAGTCAAAAGAATTGCAAGTACATCTATATGTATTGCAACAGTGGTAACAACAGCTGCCATTACAGCAGCAACAGCGCCAACAGTGGACTAGCTGTGACTGTCTATTCATTTTGAATCTATTTACAAAGATAGATTGTACCGGATGATTTTTCAGACTTTTACATTTGAACAACTATGAATCGGTTATCCTGGGTGGAGTTTCAGAATTTATAGTATATATAATTGAGATGAGGAATAAGAATGATTTCACAATTTATAACAAATCAAAATGAACATGGATGATGACATGGCAGCCTCATAACATAAGAGTGCATGAGTGGGGCTCAAGGAAGCAGACCAAAAGAAGAAAGCATGGATAAATTTATAGGTGGACATGTTACAAAAGCGGCCTTGTAATGGAATCACATTGCTGCATTTGTGAAATATGCAATCCTCGTATGTCATCAGCCTTGTTCAGTGGAATTTGTTGGAAGTTTTCAGAGAATTGGTTTCTCTGCTAAAGGACCGCAATAAAGTCCACAAGTCTTTGCATAAGACTGTCGATTTATCTACTACTGATACATGGAATTGTGAAATCGTCTAGACTTTCCCTTTAATGGCCTCGACGTAGGAGATGCTGATGCCCAGCTAAATGTTTCCGTGAATTGAAAAAATAATGATATATATATATATATATATATATATATATATATATATATATATTAATTGTTGTTGGTAATCAGAGTCTGTTACGATACTATATAGCACAAGAGATGACATCATCTACTGTGTGGTCATTGCACAATAAAGCATTGGGAATGTTTTTATGTTTACAAAATACGTGTACAGTAAAGTTTTCTCCTTCATGTTTGTTCTCTAACAGATTATCATTATTGATCTGCAGTAAATTTCACGACTAAAGCTATTCCAGTATTTTTCCTCTCATCTTAACACAACTTTGTGCTGTTGAATCTGTTGTATATGAGCCGACGAGCAAATTCTATATTGTCGCATATCTCATGCATCTGTAATGTGATTTGATTTCAAAATTGTTTTACGGCGACAGAGCACTGAGAAAGAACAGGAAAAAGTCCCCTGTTGTACCCCCTGCAGACAGAAATCAATTCGAGCGGTTTGGAATCATAAAATGATAAATTGTCGCCCCCGTGGTGTGACGACATAGAGTCAGGCCAATGTGGGGGACCGTTATATTCACTGGGATAAGAAGTGCATGATATTGACGACGATGCTGATTTATACAATAGCTGTTGCCTATCAGGTATCCGTTTCAGTGATCCCATTTTCAACAATTTTCTCTCCAAGCCCTTTGCCTTTATAATTGAACTGTCCTGTCATATTCAAGTAGACTTTACAAGAACAGCAATGGCAACAACAACATCAATGGCAACAGCAACAACAACAACATAACAACAACATCATCATCGAAAACAACAAAAGTAGCAGAAATTTATGATCGATACAAACAATTAGAAATGTACAAGAACCTTCAATTAAAATCGGAAAATAAGAATAGAAATATACTCAGTAGATTAACAACTAAGCATATCTTTATAGCGCATTGTTATGCAACAAAAGTGTGTCTCTATTCACATTGAAGGAAGGAAAATATAGAAATAAAGGAAAATAGACAGAGAAAGAAATATAACAAGATTTTGACAGACAACGCATCCATAAAAAGATGATATTAGTTGAAACCGCATTATGAAATTGCGATGAGGCAATGAAATTACAACCTCACAACTTCCTCGCTTGTTTACTCAGGAAAATGTCATTTGTGGTGGATAACTTAGCAGCTATAATTCCTGTTATAGTTCACAAATTAATCATCATTGCTAGCCTACTGCAATTATGAACCAATTTGATATGTATATTTGGCAAGTCCCACACAGGTACTTCGCAGCTGTAACGCAGGTATATTTCGCAATCTCCGTATAACGATTGTAGTTTAATATGGATCGGTTTCAAATCTCCCACGCAGGTCACACAGAATACACGCAAGTAGCAGGTAACAGCACGCGTCTAGCAGTAAGACGCATGTACGGAACTCGCCAACATACTTGTCCACCCGCAGGAAATTCTCCTGGAAAATCCCTACTCTCAACAAGCCCGCTAGATTACCCGGAAAGGTGTGACTGGACCTTGAATAACGGTGAAATTAAGTCGAAATGAGTACCATCACCACACAAACCTATAACCGACATTCCCTCCCCCTCCCCCTCCCCCTCCCCCCAATCCCATTTTGCTGAGACAGTTTTAACAAGCAGGGTAAAAACAAACAAACAAACAACAAGCAACAAGCAACAAACAACGATACCCGAACGTTTTAGTGGTAAGACTTGTTTGAAAGGCTCTATTGGTTAAAACGGGACTTAGTACGCAAGAAGACACGAAAAAAAAAAAAAAAACCCAACCCGGATACAATTGTGGGGAACGTACAAAGCGTATAAGATTCGGAACGTCACATACGATTTAAAGAGTGCTTCCGGTGGAACTATGTACAAACGTCATCATTAAACTTAGTACCCTTGTTGTTCTATTGTCTTGTTCTCGGGAAATGCATGTCTTAGAAGATGAATCGTTATTTTAGATCTACTTTCTTTTCGTCACAAAGAAAGCTGGAAGAACAGGGCTTTGGGAGGAATCAAAACAGAATCAGTAGGCCTAAATGTAGAATTCTTTGTTATTTATCTTCATTTTTATACATTTACAGCTATCAAGAGCTAACACAGAGTCAGAGAATGCCACTAAATGTAAAACAACAGTCATCGTAGTTATTTTCATCACAGTAACATTGCTATTATACCTATAAAGCAGAGATTCACACACTTAAACATGCATAATAGGCCTATTTACGCATATGAATAGGTCAATAGAAGATATGCATGCATGCGATGTGGCTTGTGTATGTGTAGTGTACCTATTGTACCGCATACGAGCAATCGAAATTTATATACATTGTATTTGGAACAGTCAATTCAGAAAGCAACGAGCAATCAGATCATCCTATTTGTTTGGTGATTTGTTTTTCAAATATCAAATGGGGGTGCGTGCTTTCTTCCACATACAGTAGACAACACTGGGAGACGGGGATATGACGTCAGATGTTTCGTAAAAGTAGGGGAAAACTAAGCGAAACCAGGGTTTGCTCTAGGTTGTGCAGTTCATTATCCCGGTTTGTTTGTTTGATTGGTTGTTTGATTTTACTCTAACTCACGTTGATCAATATTAGTAATAAGAATTGTAGTTGCATAATGTAAGCCTACGAATAGAGTACTAGTACCTCATGGTACAACAATTTTAAAAACTTTCCGCTCCTTGTTGACTAAAACTCGGAGGACCAAGGAGGAGGGGTAGGAGACAGAAAAGAGAGCATGGAGAAAAAAATAACTATTTACAGACAATAAATTTGTCCCCCCCCCCCCCACCCAAAAAAAAATAAATAAATCATAACTCATTTCAAAGCAAACATCACATAAATTATGTTTCAATAAATATCTTTGTATTATCCTGGAAAGACGGATGTAAACACTTCTTGACATTATTTTGTTTTGCCTATAATTTATGTTCTGTTCTGTTCTGTCTGTGCATGAACACGTTTTCTCAGGCAAGTGTCAATTTCACCATATGCACTTTTTTTCTCCAGCTTCTCTTATCCATCGATAGTGACAAGCAGGTTGACAAGGTCAAGATGAGCGTATGATCGCGTTCGGGCCACGACGTTATGGTACAGCAGGATTTTATATGCATGTCACCCCTCCAGCTTCTCTCTGCATGAAGTGGTTGCGGACGCGCAGGCACGTACGCCAACGCAGCATGAATTTTTGAGATGTGTGTCATGTGTTGTGTGTTTTTCTTTTTTCCAGCGCGCAATCTCAACCCACAAGAGCGTATCTCGACGATATTGAATCGAAATAGACTCCCTCAACTGCAGACGATAAGAGTTAAAAACGAAAGTGCCATCTCGACTTGAAATGAGAGATCGTCACGCGGGAATGGTTGCCTGGAGTTATTACGGTTGATTGTTTTGTCCCCTTCTATACTTCGAAAAACAGTTGGACTGGGTTTCCCCCGGCCTCCCGCGTTGGAGAAACACAGTGTTTAACTTGAGCTGTTTTCTGTTTGCTCTGTGGCCCATTGTTTGCTGATGACGATAATCTATCTGGTATGTAAAGAAGCTGTTGAACCGGCATTGGGAAAGGCGTGAACGTAAATCTTATAAAAAAGCAGGCATGGGGTCAAAAGTGTCATCAAACCAGCATTTTGTGGAAGCTGAGCCGGACAGTGCAGAGGACAGAATGCAGCGATCTCTGACGATGTCGTCTGCTACAACCCCTGGGGAAGATGGGAACTGTGACGTCGGTGCTGTACACATCTCAAATGGTAAGCCCGCTTATACTCCTTAGCAACCGTTGCTCCTCCTTTCTCGAAATTAGTCAATGAGATGATCTTGAAGAGTATTTATCTTAAGTTTATGGATTATTTACACAGCATGTTTTGGCATCGTGTGCCTCATTTCTTTTAAACAGTTTTCAGAACATGTTAATGTCGTTCTCTTGAGCAGGTATTCCAATCGAAATAAACAACAACCAAGAAAAATTCAAAATCGAAAATCAGCATGGGTTTCATCCACATTAGAGTTGATATGACAACAATGTGACATATGAATGAAAATTTTAATGACAACTTTTATATGGTACAAAGATTATGTGAGAATGATTCGACGCAGAAATATCGTCATTTGCGGTTTGATGCAATAATAATCATGATCACTCTATAAGCATTTTCAGCACGCAACAGGATTTACTGTGCCATCTCGTTTTCTTTTCGCGATTAAGAAATGACAACAAGAATCATTGGCATATTATGTCAACAAGCAAACAATCTGTTTCGTCATTTATATATAGACCAAGTTAACGGACCATCTCTCCCTGAGTCACAGTACAGTATGATGAATCACTTGCACCCCCCCCCCACCCCCTCCCCATCCGTTACCCCTGTTGTGCTCTTGTGTCGTATATAACTGTTGAAATGTCGTCGTGAGCACGTCCGCGATGCGATGTACGCATACAGGCGCATGCTGCATTTTGGAAATTAAAAACGATCGTGCTGTTATGTTGACCCCTCAATGGGCAGTTGGGAGTCTGGTCTGAAACTCGGCGCCAAGGAGTGTGACTGAGGTCAGCTCTTTCCTGGCCAATAACCTTTTCCCAAAGCCGAGAGCTTAGTTAACTAGCTAGCTAGATACAGTTAGATAGATACATACATACATAGGAGCCTACATAAAGAGAGAGAGTGAGAGAGAAAGACGGGGAGTGAGAGAGAGAAGAAAGAGAGAAAAAAGGAACGGAACGCCAAACAGTTGGAGGGAGAGAGAGAGAAAAAAAAAGGATCGGGACGCATGGAAACGAAGTATATTATGTACGTCTATATATACTAAAACTTGATTCAGAATCTAAAACAAGAATAAAATCTTATTGAGAGGAACATGGCATTCAAATAAAAGGCCCCAAAGTAGGACGAAGTCAAGCATGGTAGTGCCTTCGGAAACCCACATTCATCTGTAGAAAACTTTGAACTTTGATGTTTACTTAATTGTAAAATGACAAATGTCATAGTAAAATCAGACCTTTTAATTCAGTCGTTCAGTTTTTAGTCCTAGTTAGTTGTATCTGCTATAATAATACTGCTGTTTTAATGATTTTGAAGATATTATCAGCATAATCCAAATTAACTCATTGAAAAACTTTCAACCGATATGAAAATGATGCATACGCGAATAGCAACAATCGTTATGATTTATTTTGTAAAGAATAATACTGGTATACGAGGAATATCACACCGAAACATGACACGAATAGTGACTTGAACCAAATTGATGAAAATAAGCGTCTCTGGTGACGATAAAAAGGATGGTGAGAAGGATATAAAATGATAATGATTTTGATAAAAATCAGTGATTGTATAGTGATGTATTCCTAACGGTTAAGTCAAATACTATTTCTTACTAAGCAAACTTATTATTTGTATAATTATGTCTAAAACTTCTCAGAATCCCCTTCAGACGTGTCAGAGACGAGCTATCAGTTACTTGAGAAGAGCTTTCAATCTTTTAAATCTTCTTACACTCTTCCCTTGCGCCACCATGACATAACAGTACAAGTCATTCGTTTTGTTGTTGTTGGTTTTTTTCATCTTTCGTACTTAAACTGAGACATAGACGAAAATCCGTCAGGTTTAAATGGCATTGTTTTCTTTTATACATCATGCCAAGATGAACAAAAGTAAAAGCACAATCCGATGAGAGCTCTGTACAATCTATCTATCTATTCATCTGTCTATCCATCTATCTATTCATTTATCTGTCAATGTATAAAACTAAAATATACATACACACAAACACACACACACACACACGCACGCACACATACACACACACACACACACACAAACACACACACACACACACACACACATTATACATTTCATTTCCTCAGAGAGTTGTTCTGTCCCCACTAGCTGTTCCATTCGATATTGAAAACACGTACAATGTCCAGCTGGAACATATTGAGAAATTTATGTTGAGAAATGACATAAACCTCTTAACAAATCCAGCGGGGCAACTAATACCGTGGGTAGATGACGTTAAAGATTTATTTCTTTAAAAATCCCTAGGAAGAATTATAAAGCAAATTAAGATACGTTTCGGATTATTTCTTTTTCAATATAACTATAGATTTAACTCCTTGGCAATCACATTCCACGAGCATTGTTCTTTTTTTTTCGTTAAATGTACTAGTTTTTTAATTACTGCACCAACAAGCTGCATTACTTATAATCAAAGTAGAAATTCGGCAGTCTTCAGAGGGGAACGTGTGTAGGTAATTACACAAATATTAATGACCTTGCTGATATAATCATCAGGATTGCGAGCCAGCAAATATCCCGAAAATATTGACTCAGGTCACGTACGAAGGCGGCCCCACGGGAGTCTTGATGATTGAAACGTTATTATACGTGAGGTGACAAGACGAGATTCATCCTGGTGTTATCATCATCTTCAGCATCGAAAGCAGCTACAAGGCCCCGCTGCTGGCGGGGTCACACGATGAACCGTGATCATGATGATGGTATAGTGTTAAATTCCGATCACTGAACTATACTTAGGCAGATGATGCGTTGCGGATAGCGCATCTGAAAGCGAGTTCGTGTCTACATGCTAAGTCGGATAGTGTACAAGAAGCGCGGGTTCTGTTTTTGCGGGAGAGACTCATGCTCTGCACTCTGTATAATAGTATGATGTATAAGTCACGCAAGCTGTGCACAATACAATCAAGAGTTGAGAGAAACCAGTTTTAGACGTAATAATATTGGTGGCGCCACGCAGCTAACCGACTGATTTGGAAACGGAACCTCACGAGGGGTTGAAATGCATCCAATTCATTTCCCAAATTAAATGACGGATAAGGAGTCGGATTCCGCTAGAAACGCAGTTTTCCCCCTTCCAAGTATTTTCCACTCCTCGCAGGCTCCAAAATCGATCTCTTAACTGCCTTTCATCGTATAGATATTTCGAAGATTGATTACATTGCCATATATTTCTCCCAAATCATTCAAAGCCCAATACAAACATTTAGAGTGTGCTTTTTGCGCTTAACGTCACCCTGCTTGTATGACTGTGATAAGTTTTCTCCTCATTCTATCCTCTCTTGTAACAAAAAAGATACTTCCTTAAGTTGAGCGACCTCTTCAAAGCAGAGGCATTTTACAAACAACAACAATATTTCTGTGAAAGAAATAGAATAATGCTTCTCAGACTTGGTTGACTCGTTACCATGTCTTGTCCTTTCCCACGTTGTTTGCCGTTAATGACTTTGTGTGACAAGAATATTAGCTCGTGAAGCTCGTTCTCATGAAAACCAGTCCTGTAGTCAGTTATCAACTCTTTGTGTGCCAGGGTGTAAACCTCCCCACCCCCCCCCTCTCACCCCCCCCCCCCCCGTGCTACACAGACTGCAACACATGAGCGATATTGGAAAACCATAAAATATTGGTAAACATTCTCATTTTCAAAGTCTCATTACTTCATAGAACGATAGAGCTGCGTTTCCCCTAGAAATGTAACACCGCAAAATTGTAATGATTGTAGAGGCAACTGCGATCTTTACAGTGTTAATACCATGCGTCGTGACACATCCTTGCCTATTTTTCATGCAAATGGCCAGTACTCAAAACAAATCGGCCTGTGAGTGGTTGTACAAAACATATATGCGAAGTTGGCAAGCCGTCGATTTAGTCGGGCGTGGCACACAGTCAGAGGTATGTTTTATTCTTCTTTCTTTAACGAGAATGGTGAGATTAGCGGGGATGTTAAGAGGATTATGGGATTTTATTTGAAAAGCTGAGAGCTGATTGGTGAGGGTTGATTGATAAATCAAAGACAAAAAAATGATTTAGCGCGGAACTATGACATTCATTTTTTTACACATGACGAGTATTTTTTCTCAAGTATATCATGCATGTTCGAAAATATGCTTTTATTTTCGTTGCCATGGCAGTAGGCGATGTCAAAATCTTTTCAAAGTGACTTTCAAGATGTTGCCAATCAAAGCGACCAAAGTCTAGTTTGCTTGTTTTTTCAAATTTTCTGGCTTCTAACGGAACACACCACGCGTCATCAGTTTTAAGTATAATGCCACGTATACCATATTTCACACATGGCCATTATATATGTCAGTTTAAACGACAGCAGCATCAACATTCAGTTCGACATTTCTTTTTAGTCAGTTTATCAAATCGAATGCTATAGTCATGGTGATTGTATGAAAAAAAAAAGAGAATCATCTTCCGATTTCTCGCTGCCATCTCGTCATCCAACTCGGAATAATGTAACCAACTTTTAATTATATTTAATTATTCCTCGTCATCGCAGTCAATCACTTCGGCTCTAATTGTCGAGAGACGATCGGGGAAAAATATGGGTCAACGTGCTGGAGTGTGAGTCATTTGGATGATGAGATAACCACTTCCGTGATCTGCAGAGTAATCATTCGACTTGGGAAGGGTGCTGCAGCATGTGGGTGGGGTGGGGTTGGGGGTAAAGAGGGACGTGACGTATGTCACCCTTTTGAGAGTATCAGACGACTTTGCGCTAAGGATTAAATGTTCAAGGCTGACACTGACTTAAGCCGGTTTGATAATCAACAGAGATGAATTGCATTCTGTCAATCCAATGACTCTACTTTTATAACAGACTTCTCAGACCTCCTCCTTTTCCCCAACTTTAACATCCGAAACTGAGATCTTACCGGAATTCCTGAAGCCCCGACTCTTTTCATTCTTTTTGGAATTCTTGGTTTGGGGTATAGAGTAAGGACACATGATTCAGATTCTGTTCGCTCTCTTGATTGGCTTGCACATGGAGGAACTTAACAAGTGTTTGCACGCTCAATCAATACGAGATTAAGGACTTATGATAATCATAATGAAAAGGTAATCTGAAAGATATTTTGATAACGCCAGGTTTCCAGGAAAAGGTTCTACAGGATAGCTCACCGCGATGATGTGCAATATTCTATATTTCTTCATTTGTTTCGTAGGAGGGGATTAGGAAAGTACATAGTATTTGTTTGTCTGTCGTGAGCAAAGTTCATACGTCATCAAGTCTCGTTCACTTTATACATCATGCACTAACAATGCGACGATTAATGCCCCCATCAGTCGTTACATGATCCAACAATGATCCCACAAGGTAACAAGAGCGACGCGTGAATTCTCCTGATATGACTGCGTGAAATGCATATTTTGTAGCCAGCTTGATGTCTCATACAGTCATCTCAAACGAAGGAAAAGTCTATTCTCTCTCCTCGGTTGTCAGGTTTGCAAACTGTTCAATAGAAGTATGCCTTATCAGCCTCTATCAGCTCTCTGTAAGCACTCTATAGGCCTATACTACGTTTACCTACGATTCACCACTTTGTCACTCAATATACGTCATAATGTGATATACAATATCCCATTTCTTTTGATTTCTGTCACTCGTGCGAAATATTTCTACTCTGCTATGATAACAAACATATCCTGAAAAATAACAGCAACTGCTGCAAACAACCAATAGAAAGTTCGCGCTTATGGAAATGTAGATATCACGAGAGTGAGTAAGTCCACCTATTTCTTTTTAGCTCACCTGAGCCGAAGGCTCAAGTGAGCTATTGCGATCGTTCTTCGTCCGGCGTCCGTCGTGCGTCGTGCGTCGTGCGTAAACTTTTTACATTTCCATCTTCTTCTTGAAAACCCCAAGACCGATTTTCATCAAACTTGGCAGGTAGCATCCCTAGGGGGTTAGGATCTCAATTTGTTAAAATGGGCACTATGCTCCACCCAGGGGGCCCCCAGGCGGGCCCAAACCCCCCAAAATTAAAGAATCTTTAAAAATCTTCTTCTCTAGAACCAGAAGTGATAGAGTTAAGTTAATACTATGAGGTAGTACATTAATGACTGTAGTTACAAGTTTGTTCATGGCAGATCCAGGGGTGCCCCCCTTGGGGGGCGGTAGGGAGGTCCAAATGGGGCGTAAATTGTACATTTTCATCTTCTTCTTGAAAACCCCATGATGGATTTTCACCAAACTTGGCAGGTAGCATCCCTAGAGGGTTAGGATCTCAATTTTTTAAATGTTCACCATGCCCCACCCAGGGGGCCCCCAGGGGGGCCCAACCCCCCCCCCCCCAATTAAGGTATCTTTAAAAATCTTCTTCTCTAGAACCAGAAGTGATGGAGCTAAGTTAATACCATGAGTTAGTACATTGATGACTGTAGTTTCATGTTTGTTCATGTTGGAATCAGGGGTGCCCCCCCCCCCCCTTGGGACCCAGGGGAGGGTAGTCGGGAGGGGTCCTAATGGGACCTAAATTGTACATTTTCATCTTCTTTTTGAGAACCCCATGACCCCAAATGGAATCTTTAAAAAGTGTTCTTCTAGAACCAAAAGTGATAGAGCTAAAATTGATACTATGAGGGGGGGGGGGGTTCTGAATTTGGACCCTAATTGTACATTTTTATCTTCTACATGAGAATGCCTGTTATGGTAGAGCTGTGTGTAATTTAGATTAGTGACTGCGTGAAGGTGAACTTGCGATATTCAGGTGAGTGCTATAGACCCGCGGGTCTCTTGTTAGATAGCAGCTGCTGCATACTTGCTTGCATCACGATGGCACTGGTAAATTTGTTATAGCGTTATCACACACAGTGTAATAAGTACTAGCTGTGAAAAAAAAATGATAGTAATAATAATGATTATATTACAAACCTTTTAAAAGATTACACTGTTGACATTAATCTGCAAAAATAATGATTGCTCTTGTCCAACTTTGATTTTTGAAGGAATATCTCGTGAAGACAGCCCTAGTATAGAGTCCATTGACGTCGTACCGGCGATCGAAGAGTGCGTGAAAGCGGACGAAAATGTTTTCGATATCAACGAGAATTTCGACTTCGACTCGGACCGCGTCACCATTGACTCTGACATCATGACAATGGACAACATCCACGACGGCGTCGACGTGGTCGAAGTCGGGATCGGGAAGCGACATCGCCCGTCAAGAGAGACCATTCTGGCAGAGGAGCAGATGCTGTCCGAGAAAATTAGGTGAGGCTGATTTTTTTGACATCACTGTTCATTACTGGTCAGACACTGGTCTCCTCTAATAACCTTTGTTGGCTATTATCTAGATGGAATTTAGTTCCCTATTTGAGTTCACTTAATTTGATTTAATTTCTTTTCTATTTCAAAAACAAACAAAAAATGTACACAATCATAATCATATTCTATGTTGTAATTCTATTGTTACTTGGAGCCACCCTTTTAGTCAAGCTCTGCTCTACTTCATGAAGATAGTCCCCTGTACTTGGACTTATATTTGATGCATAGAAGTGTTCTCACTCATATGGGTAATTCATAACTAATTCCCTCTTAACTTGAACGGTATTACTTATGTTATACATTCATTCGATACTGCATAAAGAACAGCAACAGTTGTTATGGCGGAAGTACATCCATGTCCCTGTAGTTTTGCGGGTTTTTTTTTTTTATTTTCTTTTCTATTTCTGGTTATTCTCACCAGAGATTTTCAAAAAATGCTTTGCATCAGGAATTGTCAGAGAAATTCGCAGCGTAGGTTATACGTCATGCATTAACCAAGAATTACCCCAGTGATTATAATAACAATTCGTTCCACTCAGATGATGGTCTCCACGCCAGTCGGTAACTGTCTTCCTGTCTTTTTCGCGTGCAGGTCCATGAACCTTGAAGAAATCAGCGCAAAAGTCACACAGTCCTCGCCTTTACACAGACTCAATCAGTCGGTTCTGTATAATATGACTCACACGAACAGGGGACGAGCGGTGATAGTCAACGAGACTCGGTTCGAACCAGTAACCGGTGTTGAGGATCGCGGAGGCACCGATCCGGACATGAACGGGCTTGAGCGCGCGTTCGGCAAGCTCGGATTTCAAACAGAGATACACTCGGATCTCACCGTCCTCGATTTCAGGACACTACTGCACACACGTAAGAAAGTTCAATCTTCTTTCCTATTCTGAAGTAATTTGGAATGACCACTGCAATCGTTATCGCATCCGGTAGAAATTTACAGCGGAAGTATATATAGGATTTTTAAGTTTTGAAACGTAAGATTTAAACCTATTATCGGTTATCATATGACTCCTCATATAAGATTCCGTATGAAAAAAAAAGACAGCTATACAGTATACAGTAATCCAATAAGGCTCTTCCGTCTTCCCTATAGACAGCAGCAAAACCACAGGGCTATACTAGATAAAATATTGGAATTGCCAAGGCAAACAATTAGTGCAGAGTAGACACAAAATTTGATATCAGAACTCCTGCAATCTAAATACCCACAACTCACGACAGTCAGCGATTATGTCAATCCTTCAAAACACTGTAACAGAGAGGGAGCACAGAGTACATCAGGGGTTCTGTTTGGAACAATGCTTTTATTATGTATTCGTTCGGAATAGCACTCTGTTGAAATTGTGAAATTAGAATGGTGTATGTCGCTTGTTCTGTATTATTCAACAGTTTGAATAAAGCTCCGAGAGCACAACAGCTGTCTAGTATACATAACCTTGACGTTGATAGTTGATGAAGGATGAACATGTCCTATATAAGTGATAAAACATGCTCAATCAGTCCATTGTGTCAATGGTATTTGTTTGTACGTTATGACACTCTGTCAAGAAGTTATTGGTTCAATGACATCAGTACTCCCTAGTTATGTCACCCCTGGGCCAGGAGACTTATCTGAATCACTTAGTTCAATCCTATCTTGTGCTCTTGGGTTTAGTGATGTGATTATGATGCAAAAAAAGCGTGTATTATAAATTGTTAATCTATAGTTGCCGAAATCAAATTCTCAGCCAATGCACTCCTAGGATAAACTAGATATTTGAATCACTGGCTGTTGGAACATTGTGTACAGACATCAGATGCCAGTTTGTACAAGTGAGATATATCAGAGTGATTTCATCTTTGTTTGGCATAGCCACTTAAACACAACCTCGTTTGACCGGCAGTCGTATGTTAATGAGGCGAATCACATAGAGTCAGAACAATTATCTAACCATTTTATTGTAATCATAGGAGGAAAAAAATAATCAATTGCCAGGTCAAATCTTTATTATGTTTCCAATCTACCACTCCACAACACGAAAAGCACTGAGTACATCAGGGGTGCTATTTGGAACAATGCTTATTATTATGTATTCGAATGGAATAGCACTCCGTTGGGATTGTGAACACGGTAGTGTCACGTGACATTTACCATTCAATGATTCTTTCATTCCAGTCAGCACAGAAGACTACAGAGATGACGATTGCTTTGCCTTCGTCGTGATGAGTCACGGCGCTGATGGCGTCCTCTATTGTCGAGATGGAAAAATCCCCATCGAAGAGGTCGCCAATGCATTCAAGGGGTACCAGTGTCCTTCCCTCATCGGTAAACCGAAGCTTTTCTTCTTCCAGGTCAGTGACATTTCTGCTCCAACATTCCTGACCATCCCATTTTTTTTCTCACCTCAGCCGTGTCTTGCCACTTTGTTGTCATTTCCCACCAATTAACATTAAACGTTCATTTCCATGCAGACTGATCATTGCGACACTGCTCGCACGTACTTTGGGCGTGACACGAATGCATCACGTTATAAAAAAACAACCCGTTGACGGGCAAAACACATGTCACAATCTGGGACAACCGATAGCTGTCTACAGCAAGGGGGAGGGGGGGGGGGGGGTCATACCACGGAAAAAGTGCATCCTTTATTACAGTGTGCATGGTGCATTCTAAACATAAGAATAGTTCTTTTATTTAACAATGACCATCTAGATCCCTCGCTATATGGCTAGCATTGTAAAAGCGATGATCATAATGTATTATACGAATATTTGTTGTCATGTGAAGAAAAAAAAAAGTGACTGTGAAGATTAAGACGAGCCTTTGGTTCCCATTTAAACAAGAAGGAAACTATTTCCTTCCTTGAAACAAACAAGGAAATCGAGTCTTTGTCCGCTCTTAAACTCATCATGTCTGGCATACAGGCGACAAGAAAACCTCTGACACTGTCTGAGAGGGAAAAATGAAATATGCGACAGGCAAATTTCTTCAGTAATGATGCATAGAACAAGAGAGCTAATCGGTCGTTAATAAAAAGCGAATAAACAGAAGTAGACGTCCATTGACATATACCGAATGATGCCTCTACGACTTGCCGACGTCTCTTTATCTCTTTCCGCTAACCTTTTATTGCACGTAATGGACCATAACAACGGAGCGAATCTCCGTCAAAAAAAAAGAAAAGAAGGAAAAACCGACCATATCGCACATGCATAAGTAAATCAGTCTCAGTGAGGTTGCATTTCATATTGCGTGCATCAGATGTTGTTCTGTTCTGTTTCCACTTCTGATGGATGTTTGAAGTGCTGCCCTTACTTTTGTGAAGTACACTTTAATCTTTATCTTTTTTTTTCACCTTTAATGTGTGTAGACCGTTTGGTCTTTCTCATTTTGATGTATGCATTATACATTATATGCGCACAGCTGTATTATATACATGTATATCTCCTTCCTTTCTTCCCCTCTCCCTCTCTCTCTCTCTCTCTCTCTCTCCCTCTCCCTCTCTCTTCTAGGCCCATTTTATATCTTTCTGAATTCCGACTATATTATAATTGGCAGGGTAACCCACAATCACTGACAATGAAACGAAAAGTGATATTTCAATATCGTAATGGAATGTGGGTTCATCCTAAGAAGAAAAATGCTATAAAAAGTCCTACATTTCTGAAGGCACATAAAAAGGTCGTGTCCGAGTATAGGATACTTGTGGATGAAATGTTCATTTAGGTCTGTTTAAACATGTAAATGCAGAGGGAGATTAAGAAACCTAAAGATATTGTAATTTCGCCAAGCTGTTGCCAAAAGCGAATGTTTCTGGTAAAATTTATCAAAACGTGGGGATGTGCAAACGGTGGCAACTTTATAGCTGTTAAGAGAAAACTCTAATATTATCACATAGATTATCATTCTCTATGAGTGAGCTTGCAATATGTATGCAAACTAGTACGACCATAGTGACGACGATACCAGTAATAGTGATGATGTACACGATTAAATCCTTTAGAGTTGACGAAATTCATGCCGTTGAAGATGGATTTGATGATAACGATGGCTATATGTTTAATACGATTACAAACAAGATGTGACGGAAGGAACATGATGACAGTGTTATGGTCAGAACGGTATTAACGATGGTAACCGTAATAACAGTGATGATACTAATGGTTACCATTACCATGGTTGCCGTTGTGATAACCATGATGATACTAAGATCAAGATGGAGTAAAAAAGAAGGGGGAAATCCATGAGTAAATACATTACATGTTACTTGCATTACAATACTATTAACACTAAATTACAAGGAGTACGAAAGACAGGTATAGATAAAATGCTAGAAAGTAAATCAATATTGGTTCTTTAATATGCCTACATAATATTCATGAAACTATTGTTAAAAGACATGCGTCTTTATGTTTTACATTAAAAATAAACTGCGATGGTAGGTCCTAGAAATGAAGCGGAAAAGGTCGTCAGAAAGAAGGGGAGGGGCACAAACTGAAACAGTGAAGATGCTAATTTATAGAGCGTAATGATGACACCAATCATAATTATTCTGATAATGACAATAACAATGACAATGGCAGCGATGACGATTGCTATACAAATTCTTCTATTCCCAACCAAAGGCGTGTCGAGGTTCTTGGTTTGACAGTGGCGTGCTCACTACCAGTGCCGACAACTTCGACGAGCCAGACGCGGGCAAGGAGCCGCAGCTCTCCTACACCATCCCGGTGGAAGCGGATTTCCTCCTTGCTTACTCATCGCCACCAGGTAAGACAAAGACCTCTTGTGTTAAATCGATTCTCCACTGGTGGGTTTGATTACATGTATATCAAGAATGCAAGATTTAACAAAGAGAACGATGAAACACAGATGTTTATTGTGATACAAGTGAAAATCCTCTTGAATTTCATATTAAAGGTATGGTGTAGTTTTGGTTGAGATGGGGATTCAAGATTTATCTGTTTGCAAGATAATTAGAAATCACTTATATGAAATATGAAAGAGCATATTCTAAAACAAAATAAAGTTTATTTGATGAAAATCGGTTTAGAATGCCTAAGATATTCTAGTACAAAGAAAAACAAAGCGGTCCTAATAAAAGGTACATTGGTCCCACCTTTTATCAAGACCTTTTGGTTTTTCTTTGTTTTTGGATATCTCGGTCATTTCAAAACTAATATTTTCATCTAACAACCTTTGAATTCCTTTTAGAACTATATGCCCTTTAGAATTACATAAGTGGTTTCTAATTATCTCGCAAAAAATTAAAATCTGCATCCCGTCTCAGCCAACTATACCATCCCTTTAACTTGTGTGTTGTAGAATCAAAGATAACGATTAACGTGAAAGTCTGCGAAAAAAAAAGAAGATTTTTATGTGTACAGAATAACGAAGAAATAGAAACTTCAAAAATTAGTAAAGGAATAAAAAACGAGCATTCTTTTTAAAAGCACATTTTAAGAAAAGAGAGTTATATCCCCTCTTTGGATAATGCTCGATTTGGCTATATATATCATATCATTTAGAGGAAATAATAGTTTCTTGATCATCGACTCTATGGCAACACTTAAATCATGTAAATATGATTTAAGTGTCTAAATATGTAAATCATATTCTCATAGACAATGAGAGACTTGTGAATGGATAATAACATCACTTCATCTTACCTGCATTTTTGATTGTGACAGATTTTCATTTTTTCATGTTTAGACCGTGAAAGTTTAACGTACTTTACTTTCCTGATTCTAGTCCAGTTTGGATGTAATGTTACTCTTCAATTCCTATGAATTGTTCTATCAAACTAAGCTTTGATTTACAGGTGATGGCTCCCTTGAATTCGGCAAATTATTGTTGAGTTGTTTTGATTTGACTTGATGAGACACAAAGAAACGATGAATTAGTGGTTAAAAAACAAATTCCCATTTTGTTCTTCTAAACGAGCGTTCAATGATTTGACTACTAGAACGAGTCAGTCAATAAATCATTTTTGCCGAAAATAACATAGTTATGCCTGCTTTACCTCGCGATTCATCTGAAAGTAACGTTCTCGAATTTTGCAGGTTACTACTCTTGGCGTAGCCTCAGCGAGGGATGCTGGTTCATTCAGGCGTTGGTTAAAGCCTTCGAGAAATACGGTACGTGCATGGAGCTGGTTCAAATGATGACCCGCGTGAATAGGACTGTGGCGTACAGTTACGAGTCGAGCACACGGGATGCTCGTCTCAATGGTCTGAAGCAGATGCCATGTTTCGTGTCTACGTTGACTAAAGAGGTCTACTTCACTCCCAAGAAATGATGATGCATCAACGACAGCAACATTACCAAACTTTGAACGTATGGGAATCTGGTGTCATACGCCGACGCAATTATTTCTCTGTCGACATATCTCCCAAATAAACGACGGTAAATCAGGGACCACCAGCACGTACTGAATTGCTTCGCAATTTCGCATGCCTGTCCTTTCGTCTGCGGACTTTATCCTTGCAATGCGTCGTCTGCTACTCCATTGCGTTGTGAGTGTTTATTGTAAGGCTCTGATCACAGATAATCAGTCGCCGACCATTCTACGACTTCTGAAATCACTGGCAGGCATGCAGTTAATTGGCACTGGTCGTAAAAAAGTTTTGTTTGTTCCTATTTTGTGTGTTTTGGTGTTTGTCTGTTGTGCGTTTTTTTTTATTTTTTATTGTTGTTTAAGTTGGCAAATGTTGTCAGTGGTCGGCGACCCGTCTTGGTCGGCCAGAGGTTTGCCATGTTACATCGAAAACCTTTTGTCGACTGGTCGACAAAACGTTTTTGTTTTTGTTTTTTTTCTTTGATTGGTTGTGAAAAGGTCGTCAAGTGATCGCCGACTGGTTGCTAAACTATATTACATGATATAGGATTGGTCTGAGTGATTTTTGGTCCTTGGCATGAAGTTGTTGTTGCTGCTGCTGCTGCTGCTGTTGTTGTTGTTGTTGTTGTTGTTGTTGTGGTTGATGTTGTTTGTCGGCATATGGTTGCCGACCAATTGCCAACCAAATGAAGACTGATCGCCGACCATTTGCCAAGTGGTTGCGAATCAGATTTCATACTTCTGATAACCTTTTTCTATAGACTGTCTGCGTCCACGTGCCTACACATTTGTAATCCTGTGGTAATAATGCATGTTGCCGCTGAACCCCGACTAGAAATCAGCAACCAATTAATGGCCAATTCCTAGTGGTCTTCATTAAGTCGTCGACCATTTGCAGACCAGCTGAAGATCATTTGTAAACCTTTCTGCGAGTTTGCTGCTCGCAAAACGATCACAAACCGCTCTCTAACCGGTCGTCAAACATGTCAAATGGTTTGCAAATGGCCGGCAACCAGTTGGCAACCAGTCGGTATTCGGTCAGCGACTAGTCACCAATAAAAAAAAAAAAAGGGGGGGGGGGTTGTTCGCCGCTTGGTTGTCATGGCAGTCAGAAATTTTTGGTTGCTGGGGGTTGGCGCCCAATCTTTGCGTATATGTGACCAAGCCCTAACCTTTACCCGATACTGCCTTAACTGGACGTGGTGTGCTTATTTACCATTCACGTTTCACTTTCAATCGATGTAGTGGATCAACAGAATGCTGTAGTGAACTTATCATACATAATACATAACGTGGTGCCAGCCTGACGGCTCATAATCAATTGTCTTGATTCATTTTTCTCCTTGAAAACAGAGCACTGATTACGTATAGAATAGCAATGATTTCTATCAGTCATGTGCTTGTTTGTGATTGTGGACGACATAATGATTGTACTAAATGCATGCATTAACGACAGCACCAAAGAGTTGATACTGTTTCTGTCAAGTACTGTCAAAGTTGCCGTTTCTGATCTAAACCCTGATGACATGATGATTACAGATAGTTTTTTACAGTACTCCGTATTTCGTGATACTTAGTACCCCCTGCACTCTTGATGACAGACCGTCCACTTGTTTCAAACATCAAGCACCCGTGGCGCTCTCCTATATTTTGTTTTAGATAATAATCACACAAACGAGTCCATCTCAATACTACCACAATAGTACCACAACAGTAGTATACGGCGCGCTTGTCTATTGAATAATAAAGTGAGCTATTATGCTACGTGATATACAAATCGTACAACGATAGTTATTACAGGATCTCGAGGAAAGCAGATCCGTTTGGACTTGATTCGTCTTTGTATGTATCCCACGCCCAACCTTCAACAATTGGCCCTAATTTGTATAATCCACTGTATTGTTGTCTTTCGTCAGCCTTCGATTATTTGCTTCGCTTTCCAGATGGGAGGTTGCGTACGTGTTAGCCTTGCCCCTCAGTGACGTCATAAAAATGTATTTGCTATACCGAGATCCTTTATACAGGAACATTGCTACAATCTGGATATGGCATGCATTTATTGTTTAACTTAAAAGGCTGTGATAAAATTCTCATGTGCTGTGCCAAAGATGTTGATAAAAAAGTTGAAATGTGATAGAATTTGAAGTTGTATATCTGCTATTGCTGACCGCACAACAATGCACCTTTTCATTGAAGAGCTTGTAAAATGGTGTCTTCATATTTCATATTTGGCCAGCTGATGATGTCATTGAAAAAATATGATAATTTCTGTAATTTTATGGGAACGAAAGGGGCTTAGGGGAAGAAAGATGTAATATGGTGATGAACTTAATATTAGCAATAAAACAAGAAGAGACATAGGCCTACTCGACATCAATATGATAAGGAAATTCAATGATATAATATGATAACCATGACGCATAGACTAATCAGTATAAACGAATAAGCACAGGTACTGCTGAAGCTCTTTAAAAAAGATTTATTCCTTGGGTTAAAGTTTTGTAAATATTTGTGACTATCACAATTCAGTGATATAGTGGTTATGGGACGACGTTCTGAAAAGTGTGAACAGCAGTCCTGCGATAGGCCAGTATTGTTAAAAGAATGAAATGAAACACTATACGATGTGCCATTTTTCTTTCCGTATCATTAATTGTTAAACAAAATGGTTTTGAGATGAGAGTATATTAATACATGATTCCAATGTCAGTGGCTATAATCCTGGATGACATTTCGTGGAAATTGAGAGGATTTGCAAAGGCCAACTTTTTTTATTGATGGCATGTCATTCAGGTTTGAATGAAAATCATGAAAATGTGTGTGTTTGTGTGTGTGTTTGTTTGTGTGTGTGTGTGTGTGTGTGTGTGTGTGTGATTTATTTATAGCAATGATTTGTATTGGGTGCAAATCGCCTGAATATATTATTCTTTCATTCCAGGAAGAGCTGCATTCAATTCTTAGTGTACATATAATGACAAAGAATAAAGATGTTGATGAGCTTTTAAACTACTGATATTCGCACTGAGATTAAGATCTAGTGTTTTACTTCAACACAGGGTTTAAGGGCACCTTATACTGTGTAACCCGTAGTATAAGCGAAAGAGCTTGTAACAAGGCTGAAGTGACTGCATATCATCCGTATATGTATTTATTATGTACTACTGACCAGTATTAGTATGAAAAGAAAATTGCGTCATAGATTTGAAACCCACTTTTGTCTTGAATTTTTCTGTACTCATACAAATGACATTAAAATGCAACACAGTTTTGTAACACCGTCCATTAAAGTGCGTGTTAAATTGTATTTCAGATTCCGTTAGATCTGTGAATTTCATTTATGAACCTTCCGCTGAATGTCGTATTCATTATGATGTTATATAATTGCTCATTTCATACACATCAGACCAAAACTTTGTCTTTGTATAGGAGAAGGAGAAGAGGGAGGGAAGAGTGGTTGGATAGAAAAACACTTTCCTAAGATCAAATCCTGCAGATTTATTTGACGATATTTTTGCACATAATGTCCCTCTTCCTTAAAACCCAGGTATACAAAAATTATATTCGATGTATTTCTTGCAATCCTCAGCTGAGGTTAGAAGGGCGCCCTCTGCTTACACCCGGGGGAAACTATTAATACACGGTATATAGTAACTCGATCTATATGCCATCATGGCATTTTTATTACTGCTATCATTGTTATTATACTATCGCTTTTCACTCATCATTATTAAGATCAATATTACATTATCCAGCATCAAAATTACATTTGTTTCATTTCGTTGATGATCGTCATATTCGTAGAGGTAACTATTCATCGAAATTTCTCCCCTGAAAGCCAAGTAGGGTCGCATTCAACTTTACTCTGCGATGCAGTCGAACGCAACCTTCCAAGATAAACCCAGTCCGTTTGCCCCCATACCTTACCTTATCAACAATTCGTCATTAAATCCACTCCCAAAGAAAAGACAAGAATTAAAGTCGTATAAAAAGTACTTATAGCATTCAAGTCATATCTCAGTTTCAATTGATATCGATTTCAAGTGATCAATTATTAGTATTATGCATCATTACTCCTGGTTTGTTACTGTATAACAAGTGTGTTTTGAAGTTGATTATCTATGATGTCCATAATCATTATCGTTTTTGTTTTCTATGTACACTACTACTTTATGACTTGAATTTTCATTAAACTCGAGAATTAATGAGACAAATCGCTTTTTTCCTTTCTTGGGTGTCATGATTTTCGCATTTTCTGAGAGGTATAAGTTACAATAATAATCTTTAACCTAAATTATTTTTATGATTTTTATGTTAAAACCAGTCCAAACCATTCGGGGCGATAACATGGTTTCATTCAATTCACATAGACTGCAACCTATTATTGATCTTCCTTGTTAACACAAGCTTATTAAAATCCTTGGCTCTTTGTTTTATTTTACTCCAAAATGTCATTCAAATTCAATCGAATTTCACTGTTCTGATTGTTTGACTCCTGTTTTTATTTGAGTAAATTTGAAGATGAAATTGACATTGGATGAATGGACATTGAAATTGAAATTCTATTTTCATAACTTCATGTCCCTCACGTGGTACCTTGAAGCTGTACAATTTGCGTCTTCTCTTGTGTTATGCAGTACATGTAATATGATGGCTGTACCTTATTTTCACAATGCTTTTATGACACATTCGACATTCACACTGTACCTGCTATCGTAATACGATCTAGATCCGAAGGAATAGGTCTACTAAAAACTTGCGTGTTTCTGTGTTTGACGGTGTATGATACATAGTGCCTACATACATTACTGTGTGTGTGTGTGTGTGTGTGTGTGTGTGTGTGTGTGTGTGTGTGTGTGTGTAGCACGAGCAGCCTGGTATGAGAACGGGGAAAGAAATAAAGAATATTTTGAACAATTATTAAAATCAAATAAAAAGAAAACTATAATATATGAATTATATAGTGAAGATAATTCTGTTATAAAAGATAGAAATGAAATTTTGAAGTTAATTCGAAATTTTTATGAAACATTATATTCAAAGAAGAGGGGTGCAGTAAAAGAGGTTTTAAATGAAAGTTTTTTTTTTTAAAGTATTCCAAAGTTAAGTGAGGAAAGTCAACAATTTTGTGAAGGAAAGATTACTATAGATGAATGTTATGAAGTTTTAAAAGAAATGAAAAATAATAAAGCTCCAGGTAATGATGGGCTTTCGGTGGAATTCTATATCATTTTTTGGTCATATTTAGGCAGGCATTTAGTTGAAGTATTGAATGAAGCGTATGATAGGGGTAATTTATCAGTATCACAGAAGCAAGGGACCATTACATTAATAGAAAAAGATGGTAAAGATCCTCTTTATATTAAGAATTATAGACCGATTACACTTTTGAATGTGGATTATAAAATTCTTTCAAAGGTTTTGGCGAAGAGAATGAAACAAGTTTTGAGTGAGATAATACACATGGATCAAGTGGGATACATGGAAAACAGAAATATTGGGGAAGCAATTCGATTAATAGATGATATGATTTTTCACTGTCTGTCATATAATATAGGTTGTTATTTAATAGCTGTTGATTTTGAGAAGGCCTTTGACTCGGTATCTCATTCGTTTTTATTAACCGTTTTGAAAAATTTTGGATTTGGCCCTTCTTTTTGTTCTTGGATAAAGACATGTTATACTGATATTAGCAGCTGTGTAATGAATGAGGGGTTTTCAACCGGTTATTTTAGAATAGAACGGGGTGTGCGTCAGGGTGACCCATTATCACCTTATTTATTTTTAGTAGTTATTGAAATTTTGGCACATGCTTTGAGAAATGAGACTACTTTGAGAGGGATTGATCTTGGTGATTTTGAAGTAAAGCAGATACTGTATGCCGATGATATGACAATTTTTATAAGAGATAAAGAGTCAGTTAGGTTACTACAAAACTTATTTCAGATTTTTTCGGAAGTCAGTGGTTTAAGGGTTAATATGGATAAAACGAAGGTTTTGATTATTGGTAAGGATGAAGAGAATGTAGCACAATTTCAGTTTGGAAGTATAGTTACAGAAATTAAGATTTTAGGGATTACATTTGCTTTAGAAAGGAAGAGAATGGAGGAAGTTAATTATAAAGAAATATTAAGTAAAATTAAAAGACTTTTAGGTTGGTGGAAGCAAAGAGATCTCACCATCATGGGGAAAATTCACTTACTTAAAACTTATGCTTTATCTAAATTGATTTATGTGGCGTCATCCTCTGTTGTTCCAAAATGGTTATTTGATGAAATTCAAAAAAGTTGCTTTGATTTTGTGTGGAAGGGCAAGGATCGCGTCAAACGAGCCACTATGTATCAGGATTACAAGGATGGTGGATTGAGAATGATGAATTTTGAATTGTTTGTGAAAACTCAGAGAGTGATGTGGGTAAAAAGACTTTTGTATGGAGAACGAAATATAAGTTGGAAAGTATACTTTGATCACAGTTTTAAAGCTGTAGGAGGTAGAATTTTATTTCTTTGCAATTATGAGACTAAAAAACTTTCACTTAAGGCACCATCGTTTTATTTAGAAATGTTAGCTGCCTGGGAAGATTTATATAACTGCAGAAGTTTTGAAGAAGGGAAAATTAATCCAATTATATTTAATAATAAAGATTTTTTATTGAGAGGGAAAATGATATTTAATGCAGATTTATATGAGCGGAAGGTTTATCACTTAGAACAATTATTTGATAAACAATCCATAAGACCAATTAGTTATTTTCAAAGTTTAGGTTTACAAAGTGAAAATATTGCTTATGTATGGAGTTTTTGTGAGTCCATTTTGAAAAGTGGGAAATATGATGGAATTTTATGCAATTGGTATGAAGTAGATGTCAGTGATTTTAATATACCTTTAAAGTTTTTTGGCCAAATTACAGATTTAAAAAAGATACAATCCAGGAAGATTTATTCACATTTCGTGTCTCTTTTAAAGCAGTCTTACTGTTTAGAAATTAGAGATGGACACCAAAAATTTGTTTTCGCTGATAAAAGTATGAGAGATATTTTTATAAGGCCCAGAAGTTCAACTCTAATTGGAGACTTAAGAGAATTTCAATATAAGTTATTACACGGGGCGATTTATACTAAGGAACAGCTCCTAAAATTTGGTTTTGTGGCTGATAATTTATGTTCCTTTTGTGGAAAAAGCTCTGAAACTTACTCGCATTTATTTTGGAACTGTGAAAAAGTTAAATCTTTATGGCATGATTTCATTGAGTACTTTCAGTTAGAAGAGTTACGTAATTTAGCTTGGCGGGATATACATATTGGTTTAGAAGGAACTTCTCACAGAATCAAACTGTACAACACTCTTATTCTTATAGTTAAACATATGTTATATAAAGCGAGGTCACAGTTAATAACACCGACATTGGTAGAATTAAAAAAGGCATTAATGCAATGTCGAAAGGAAGAGAATGATATTGCCATAAGAAGAAATAAACCGGGTTTGCATTTGCTGAAATGGGAATGTTTTAAAAAATTTGTAAAGGATTAGTTTATTTATGCACCCGTACTTCTCCCCTTTTGTGTGTGTTTGATTACTGACTTCTTTTCTTTAGATATTTTTGAGTTCAGAGATAAGTATTGTGTATATAAAATATATATGCAGGTATGTGGATATGTATATTGTGTGTATGATATGTGTATGTGCATGCATGTATTGTGTGTATGCAGCATATATCCTAAGCATAATTAGCATAATTATTATGTTCTGAATGCGGGCAGAAATAACTGTGTGGTGTGGTGAGTGAATGTGTGTGCAGGGGGTGTGGAAATGTGTTAAAGTGGATGTGTGTGTGTGTGTGTGTGTTAAGCGGGTGTGTGTGCAGGGTGGGTGTGTAAATGGGTGGGTGGATGAAAGGTGGATGAGATGAGAGGTGGATGAGAGGGAGTGTGTCTGTCTCGGGTAAGGAGGTGGATGTAGTGTAGAGGGTGGGGAGGTGGTTTAGAGATGAGAAGGACTTTTTTTTGGGGGGGGGTTTAAAGTTTAAAGTTATGAGTAGTTGAGGGTTGGGTATGGTGGAAAGGTGGGAATGAGGGTGGTTTATGTTGTTGTTGTCATCGTTCTTTTGATATAATAGAAATTTCATTTCCTGTTTTTTTAGTTTTGGTTAAATTGCTCACAAATGCATATATGAATTCTGCTTGTTTGTTTTGTAGTTAAAAAGGAATGATCGGATAATTCATTCTATTTCCTCTCTTCTGTTCGATATCTGCCTTAAAATGAATTGAATGATTATTCTTGTTTTATGGATTATGGATTATGTCTCATAACTGTAGGAATATCTACATGATTTATGACAGATGTTATGTAGAATGTGTGTAATTTTTTTGAATTGTTATATTCTCAAAGGAAATGGAATTAATAAAAAGATCACTGAAAACAAAAAAAAAGTGTGTGTGTGTGTGTGTGTGTGTGTGGGTGTGTCTTCAAAATGCTGTGCATGTATTGTTTGTGCTAATAAGCCTACTGGATTGTGAGCTGAGGGTGTGTGCTTGTGTGCTAGTGTATAAGTGATTTTTTTTTTTTTTTTTTGAGAAGTTGAGAATAGGGGCCCACACATTCTTTGTACGGACGCTGTTGGAGACTCCCGACTCCTGGATCGGAGGACCAGAGTTCGAATCCCGCCCAGGGCTTTAACGTCCTTGTACAAGATGTTTTACCCATACATGTCCCTCTCATAAACCCTGGCCAGCTAGGTGTAGGCCCTCAAAATTGGTACAGGCAACGCTTATAGGGTAATAGTTATGGCAGGGCGCGCAGACTGACCAAAGTAGACCAGTGGCAACACTGAAGAGGCTATACCCTGAGTAAATAAGACCTTGATGTTATACCTCAACGATAATTACGTTCTCTAATCCCACCATAATAAAGTTTTATAGAGTATCCGTGTCTATGACTGTCTCAATCATTAATAAACTCTCCGTCGCGAACATCTCATTCATTGCACATGTATATTGATCGTATAGAATACGCTTGTGTACCATTCATAAACTTGGTAATGCTTTCTCCATGTCATAACAATCTTGTGATAACATCCTGGGATAAATAGCTAGGCTTACATTGCACATTTTCCTTTGTCCATACAAGAAAAAGATAAACAGATTATATGGTGAATCCATCGCAACATAAATCATAAATCATCATTAACTACGACTCCAGTAGTCCTATGTATTTGAATCACGTCCTCAACGTTTCCATCGCGGGGACCTATAGTTTCCACCAAAGAGTAAGCCTACTCTTTGGTTTCCACAAGGCCTTATAGGCCCTGCTAGTGAACTCGAGCAGATTTAAAATGAGCAGACAGACTGTGACAGGGCTATATTCAGAGAGTAAAAAAAAAAAAAAATGTGCATGTAAATTGTAAACATTTGCTGACTGTAACCAATTATGCTGCACAGTACATCAGTCCGGTCAAAGTCGAGGGAATGTACACTTCTCAATCAAAATTAAATTTTGTTATCATCCTTGGGTAGGCCTATTTTCCTTTCGTTCTACGCATGTGACATCATACACTGTTGTAATCTTCTCAATCTCATCCAGAAGTGACTTTACAGAAACTTTAAAACTTCATAACTTTTGAACGGTTTGCCCCATTTCCATCAGACGTCGAATTTCAGCAATGTGTTCTACTACTAGTAATATTATTGTAGCATTCTCTCAATCCACATGTATCTGACGAGTGATCAGGAAAACTTGTGATAGAAATCAATCAATCACAAATCTCTTGAAAGCTGCAATCAATCGCAACCTGTGATTGATTGATTGCAGTTCTCCGTCTTAATTTCAATCATAACTTTTTTATAAGATGGATTTGCATTCAATCGTAAAGTTGGGATTGATTTGAATCAATCACAAGTCTTTATAAGACGGGGCCCACTCCCCGACCCAGAGGATTACATATTGTGAAATAGTTCTGAGATGAGGATGGGATCACCAAATCACGATAAAGTGCCTGCATTTGATTTGCACATGTATCACGTGACTACGCGTAACGGAGATGGCGTCTCGTTGCTAATCGCGATCGACGAGGTGTGTGGTTGATCTCCTCTCAACACGTACCATTATGCAACGTGCTTAGCTACATACTGCATGAGTACAATGTACCTTTTTACCTACCTTGTGTAGTACAGTATACACACGTACACTATAGTCTATGGTCTATACGTACGTTCGACCAGCAGAAAATCTTTGGCAGCATAATTAAAGCCTCCTCAGTTTCATCGCAAACAGGTCAGTGCGTGCGTATGATGCAACACATTGTTAGTCCCATTCACATTGATCAAGTTAAAAATTTGTAGATCTGGGTGAACACGACTAACGTTAGTCTTGGACTTTGCAGGCAGCTGGAGCTCGAGCGGGGCTGAGCTGCAGGAAGGGTACAGGGACCGGGAACGGAAGCGCGAAGCGGCTCGGTCGGCCGGTCGCGTGAACGCCAAGTGGTGCTGCGCTTGATGCATATGCGGTGTTCAAGGCGGTGTTTGGTGTTTCCAGCGCCTCCTCTACATAATGTGTTGCCTCTTTCGTTGTATGTTACAAAGGAACTGTCTGGCATTCAACAAATGTATTATGTCTAACGTTATAAGGCAGACCGAGCCAATAACGATTTGTGGGTAGCAATCTAACATTGTTAGTTAGTGATAGTTGGCATCATGCATCATTGCCTTCAAGTCATTAAACTCTGGTGTTTTAGAGTCTTCTAATTCTTCTTCTTCCAACTTGTTCAGTTAGTGCATCCCTCTTGCAGAGTATTGTCGCACTTGTATGCAAAAAGGCAGTGCCGTCACAGGAACACGCATGTGGAGGTGTGGAAATTAAAACCAGCGTTTAATATGGTGAATTATCGTAAGCTGATGGAGGTGAGGCAGCTCTTGAAGGCTTCAACACTGCTGCAGCTGCTAGCTGGTAGGCTGTTCCATGGCATAGCGGGACCGCACTTGGGAAGAAGAAGTGTACTGAAGTATGCTGTGTTGGTTGAATGTGGTCAGTGGTAAAGAAAAAAGTATGTTATGCACAAGGAGAGAAATTTTGAAAAGAATTTTAAATGAGATATTTGTTCATGGTTCCTCTTTTTCAGAAAGTGAAATAGTATCTATGTGGTTCACTGAGTTGATGTCAATAATTGTGATGCCAGTCATTTTCACACATTCTTCAACTTCAATATTTTTGTTTTAGATAGGTCTACCCAGCTTGCATAGTTTACCCGGTGGGCATACCCAGTTGTCAATTACAGAGTATTCAGCTAAGCAAGTCAGCACAATGCTGTCATTGGCCGGAATGTCAGGAGCAGGCGTGGCTCGTCCACGGCGCACTTTGAGCCCTGATCGCAGCTCCACTTCTACACCCCGAAGCATGCTGAGTATGTCAAGTGCAGCCAGTATGCTGGGGGAGGGAGATCACAATATTCATCAGGCAGAAAAAGAACCAGTGTCTGAGGGAAACCTAAGGATCATACATCATGTGTAAGTTGAATTATCATACTAAACGGTCATAATTTTCTGGATTGCCATTTTTTCTGTTTTAAATAGGGCACAAAGGTTCACTTAGAATCACACACACTTTGTCTCACGAAAATGTTGTGTCCTACTTTACACATTTCATTTGATTAAGGGGAAAATCTCTGTATTCAGATTGACTCTGATAATAACACACAAAATGTCCAAAGTTCAATTAAAATCAAGCATTGGAATTTACGGCACATGGTTATACATTTTGGAGGTCTTATTTGAAACAGAGTATATGGCCACGTTCACAATCATTCACCTTAAGGCAGCTAGAGTGTGTTGCCACACAACTCTCCACATCTTTCCAAGCTCTCATGTATTGTTTCTTGTGACTAGATTTTCGTACTGTTTGTTTTATGTTAAGACACATCAATATGCTGAGTCACTTTTGAACACTGGTGAACAAACATTGTAAACAGGTTATGATTTTTATTTCTGTTTCTGTTCTCATCACCAGAGTCTCTTCATCTTTGTGTTATTGTGCAGTTTTAATTTTTCACTTGAGACAAAAGTGACATTCATTGTATGTTTACAGAATTACTAGAAGACTTTTATCTACCATGGCAACAAGTAAACACTCAAAACATGCAAGAATTCTTTATCAGAATAGTTAACTGACCATAAAGTTAAGTTACCACTTATAACAAAGTTATGACTATGATTGCAGCAAAGAAAAATCTAAACTGATTTGACCTACATTGTACTAGCTGTACATGTATGACCTTTCAGATATTATTTTGTTGTTGCCAAATCTTGAGTTTTCTTGGAGTTTTGATTAAAAATCCTCAAGTGGCAGAGCTCTCAGCTCTGTTTAGTTTTGTGATTATGCTTGTCTCCCAATCATTTGATTGGCCAGCTGTATGGTGTTTATATTGGATGGTTTGAATGGGAATGACTTCAGGCGGACATACATGTACATTGCAAGGCAGGCACATATTATGTAAATTAGCTAGTATAAATCTCAGATTGGCTGTGCAACTGTAAGGTGCCTTGAAATGTACAACAATGCAAGAGATGACAGGATTTACAGCAAACATACTCAGATGTTTGCATGATTTTACAGGTCTTTGCTATTGCGGCTGGTCCTGTAATTTATTCAAAATATCAGTGATCTTGTTTCAGTTAATAGAAAAAATTCTTCAAAAACATCATTATGATACAATTTCCGTCATTGTTTTGATAAAGCAATGACTCTATATGGACAATTGTCATTTCTTGTACTTCCAGCTACAACTGTATGCACTTGCATAGCATGTGTATACAACCTGAGCACTATATTCTGTGTCCTGATTGCAGGTCATTGTTATATCAGAGAAAAGGGAGATTGCATGCACTATTTGTAGGTTCACCTTTGACCCCATGCAAATTTATGCTATACAAATTATATATGTACGTACATGTACCATAGACTTCATCTACAATTTAGACTGGTGCTTGGAAATGATCACTAAACATGATGACAGTTTCAATTTCAAGGACTGTCCCTAGACTTCTTTCAAATAATTCATCAAATTTTAAAAGAAAAGTATGCCCAAAAAATCACATTTGATGTGATTATTCCCATTTACAATAAAACTGCTCGTTGCTTGCTGGGTAAACAATCGGTCATTGTAATGAATCACACAGACATAATACACAGAATTTTGCAGAACTTTTTCTTGTTGTCATTTTTATGTCATTTGTACTTTGTTCCTACATAGACATGTAGAATAATACAGTGTACAAGGTATGTGAGCACACATAAAAGGGAAACTCATAGAAAACTTAACAATGCCCTTATCTTCCACTGTCTTTTTTTTTGATAATATCCAAGGAGAAATATAATTTTCTGTTTCCTATTGCATAAAAAATTTAAGGGTTGATTTTGTATGTCTCTTGAAACAGGTTACTGCTTCATAACTGTACTTCAAATTCAGGGATATCATGGGGAGCCTATGTACAATCATTTCCTAAGAAAAGGAGAAAATTCCTACAAACCTATATAGAGAACTGCAGATTGAGGTTCCTGATGCAGACCTTATTTTAGTGATTCATTGACTTGCAAGTTCTCACTCATCTGTGTTTTTAACATCAGTCTGCCAACTAATTCTTTTTAATAGAAATATTCATCCTTACCCATGTACCTGTATTTTCTGGAAAGGAATACACTCTTGTTGAATCTTGTATTACTAGTTTGTTAAGAACAAAATGTTGGGAAGGTAATTTGTTTATTCTCTGATTAACGTGTGGATATTCCTATTCATTGACTTTTAGAGTTTGCAGGTCTTTAATGATTGCGCTGTGTTTGGTAAATGTGATTTTGATTTAAGGTTAACTTCCTTAACCCTATTCTAACTGGGGGGGGGGGGTCAATTTGACCCCCCCTCTCGACATTTCGCGCCGCAATTCCGCAACGCGCAAAGATTTTGCCGCGTCATTTCATGGCTTTTTAAAAAAGTCTCCTGCATATTTTGAGACCAAATTTGCAATGTCCGGGTACACCGTTCTGAAGTTACGTAATGTTTTGCGTATGCATGTCAACCCGAAAATGGCTCAAATTCATGATATCGTGTGCAAATCCAAAGCAAATTGTGTTTTTTGGTTAAATTGATATAAATTAGATTATTTCAACTTTTAACCGTTGAAATTAATCAATTTTAATGTAGATAAGCTTGAAAAAGTGCCTGCAACAAATTTTGGCCAAAAATCAACAGAAAACAAAAGGTCAAAAAACAATGAAATACATAAGAAATTAAGAAAACAATAAAAAACAAAAGAAACTGATTTTGATTGTGCTATTTTTTTACAAGAGAATTGTTCAATGTGTCTTGAGGAACTCTTACACAAAAATTTAGCAATCATTCAGTCTATTTAATGGACTTATAGGTGAAAATATGATTTCATGCATAAATTTGCATAATTAATTTACTAAAAATAGAAAATCAAAATTTTTCTTTTATATGACCATGTGATCTTGTAGTTGACATCCTGCTCTATGTTCAGGCAAAATTTTGCTGCGATCGCGTGATCGGCGGCCGAGCTCTGAAGGGGGGGTCAAAATGACCCCCCCTCAGTAAAAACTTGGTCTCAAATAGCCCAGTTAGAATAGGGTTAAATGTACACTTAAACATTCTCCATTTTAGTGCAAGACAAACAAGCAGCACAAAATGACAGGGTTGTGGGAATAAAGTTCGCTGAAATATTTCTGTCCATGGAAACAGATATAGATAGCTTAATGAATCGAGCAACAAAGAGAAGAAGTTATAGAGTGTTTACTAAAATGTCAATCTGTCATTGAAATTGAAGAATGTCATCTTGTTAAACACCACTTAGTCATGTCAAGACACTTCAGTCTGTCAATCATCCCTCTCTCCCTCCCTCCCTCCCTCTCTCTCTCTCTCACTTTCATCCAAGTATATTTTGAAATACTGCATGTATGCATAAATGTTTTATTAAAACCTTAAATGATGACAACATGTCTGATAGTGTTTGTCTTGCCAGGGACACTTTTGGGATACGGTATTTCTCTTGCAGATTAACCTCTGAATTTTATGCATTACATCATGTTTTGAACATGCCATGGACTATTAGCTTGTAAAGTCACTATTAAGTTTAGTATGTGGACAGTTTTCAGACTTCAGGTCAGGGAGTCCTTTTGTGTGTTCATCAGTTTGTTTCTAGCTCATGTGAATAATTGGCCCATCTTCTGTAGTATACCAGGCATTATATGTCGTCCAATTCACAATTGAATGATTTGTGTTCATGAGTCATCAAGGCGACCCTTTTCAGGGGCAGATCCAGGAATTCCTTAAGGGATTTGTTTGGGGGGGGTGGGGGGGGGGGCGCAATTAAAACAATATTTCTGGTGCTACTTCCGGGTTTCATCTGATTTTTTTCTTTTTCTTTTGTTTTTGTTTTAACAACAAATAAAGAGGGGGGCGCACTCGTTGTTTTTGTTTTAACAACAAATAAAGAGGGGGGCGCACTCGGTGCGCCCCCCTATGGATCCGCCACTGCTTTTGGTTCATGAGATAACCAAAGCTTTATCTCCTAAGTAGGCATATGTGGGATGAATCAACTCTCCCGCGTTCACATTCCCCGCGTTTACATTGGTCCCCACGACGCGGGGAAAGTCCCGAGCTGTGGGACTTTCTCCACCAAAACCATAATGTGAACGCTCACTGGGACTTGTCCCCCCGTCCCCGCCAAGCAAGTCGGGTACAGGGACAAGATTTGGAGGGGAGAGTAACCTTGGGGCGAAATTGATAGCGTCCAGCTGTGGTCATCAAATGTGCGCATGCGCTATGCCTGGCAGAGATCGCCCCAAGCCCCAATTGCCCCCACAGCTCGGGGACAGATGAGATACCAATGTGAACGGTCAGTCGTAAAAAAGATAAGATCTCTTGTGGCTGTCCCCGCGTCGCGGGGACCAATGTGAACGCGGGATTGGTCCCCACGACACAGGGTCAGCCACAAGAGATCTTATCTTTTTGACGACTGACCGTCCACACTGCTATCTCATCTGTCCCCGAGCTGTGGGGGCAATTGGGGCTTGGGGCAAGCTCTGCCACTCAAAACTAGGCATTGCGCATGTGCACATTTGATGACCACAGCTGGACACCATCAATTTCACCCCAAGGTCACTCTCTCCTCCAAATCTTGTCCCCGTACCCAACTTGCTTCGAGGGGACAAGGGGACAAGTCCCAGCCAGTGTTCTCATTATGGTTTTTTAGGAGAAAGTCCCACAGCATGGGACTTTCCCCGCGTTGCGGGGACCAATGTCAACGCAGGGTGTATTTAGTTTGTAGACTCAACATATTACAACCTAATCTCTATGTAACCTTGTTCATTTCTCCATCTGCAGTCATACTCAGCAGGAGGTGATGTGTTGTCAGTACAGTGAGGATGGCTCTTTGCTTGCGGTGGGAACAGTAGATGGATCCATCAAGGTTAGTACCCCTATAGTAGAAATCAAGGCTTGGCTAGAGATACTTAACTGTGCAGTGTCAAATTGGTTTGTTAAAACTTTACAAGGCACCTTTTTATTCTAAAAAAAAAAAAAAAAATTCTTGTAGACAAGTTGTAACTCTATAAGGAAGAGGTATGAGGAAGTGAAGGTGTCTTTTAGACCTACCTCCTCATAAACTAGCTGTGATCGCATTGTAATACAAACAGATTTTTATGCTGGCGTTTCATGACGTTTTTCTCTTACCCCTTGATACCAAACTTGTATACCCCTGATGTTCCACTACAAATTATGTCAATTGTCACATGGCGCGCAAAAAAAAAGAAAAGAAAAAGAAAGGAAATTGTTAATGTGTAAAGTGTACTAGTTTGACATTAGAAGGAATATCGGTATTATTGTTTTCCACCTTCTCTTACAATACATTCTTCTTAGGTTTAAATGTCACTTGTGAGTTCAAGAAACAGTTCTGCATCATAAAACACAGAAGTACAACTAAGATTCACAGACAAAGAAAAAGAATAAAAAATTGAAATAGAGAAATGCTTCAGGAAAATGATGAAATAATCGAACCATCTAAATTGTAGTTTTCTGTTTTTTTCTCCTCACATGCATGGCACACTGAATATACCAGAAATGCCATTTGTTTATGATTGTTGAAGCAATATCGAATAAAGCCGTAGCAGTACAATTTAAATTACAAATTTGTATGTATACACAATCAATTGTGTACAAGTAATCACTAAAATGTTCTGAAAAGAGTTGTTCATCCGGTTGGTAGTATAATTAATGCGAGTAATTCCTTTTGTCTCAACCAAAATAAGATGGAAAAGAATTAGCCGTTGAGACTTGCGCTTTGGTTAGATGCTTCCTCAGTACATCTATTTTGGTTGTGACAAAATGAATGATTAAAGACATAATTTACCATTTGCATATGAAATAAAAACCCAGTATTAGTGCTTCTTAATAGTTCTAAAATGTGAGTTAGGGATGGAAACAACCTATGTAAAATTTGAACCAGTATAATCAGTGTTAAGTATCATTGAATATGCAAAATGTGAACAATAATCATAATAAAAATGCTTCCTGACTAAATCGTCTACAGTTATGGTTTAACGAGAAAAATAGTGATATCTCTTTATATTTTAGGCTTTATTGCAAAAATTTATACAGTAGGTTGTTTTGTGATACAACTGACCTACACATATGCATCAAAAGTGATATCTTGAATATTTTTTGAATTACTGCTCCCAAAGGTAAACAGGACCTTTAACATTGATAACTAAAATGTGTATCATTATATCTACTAAAATGTGTATCATTATATCTACTATGCCATATTGTAGAGAGCGTAATGACAAACATAAACGCATACACCAATTTTGGTTGTGATTGGATGATCAACACCTGAGTTCGTAGGGGGCCCTTTAGCCCTCCCCCCCCCCCCCCAGTTTTTGTTTGTTTGTTTGTTTGTTTGTTTGGGGTTTTTTAGCCTCCAAAATAGCCCACCAAGTCTTTTTAGGGTTAACTAGCCACTTTAAAGTTGCACTTCCCCTCACACAGCTACCTCTACACCACTGTGTGTGAGTTATCTCAAGATAAACTGGTACCTGATTAGAACCTGTAAGAAAAAAAGAAAATTTGTGACTAGACATACATTGTAGGTCCCTGATGTTGAACTCGCCTGTTATGGCTGTTGCGATTGTCTGTTCTGTTTCAAAGTTTGTCTGGTACCCTTTGCTGTCAGTTGTAAGTGGTATGTTACCAAATGTAAACAATCCAAGGAAAAACAATGTGTTCACTTGCCTTTATGAAATCAACCATCGTAATGAATGACCAAAGTTGATATGAAAGATGAAAAATTTGACACTGCTGATTTTCTTTTTACCTCCCAGGTCTATTCAACAGAGACTGCAGCTCAGCTCTACAACCTGTCTGACAGTGAAACCAAAGAGTCCCATTTACCTTGCACTAGTCTTAACTTCAGACATCACCTGGAAGAAGACAAATCATTTAATCTCCTTCTGGCTACTTGTGAGTGCTTCATTCATATTGACCATCACCTGACAGAATTATTCTTGGTTCAGGGCTGCATCATAGCAGCCATATTCTGACTACCTGACAGTGTATGGATTTGTAAGCCTTAAACTTGTTGTGTATGTTATGGCAGGGAGGCACCTCCCTGGTTATGTTGATGGAGGCATTATTTTCAATTTATCTGTCAGTTTTAAAACATAGGGATACTTTCTGTTACTGTAAAAGTGGACATTTTCGCGGTGTTGAAATTTTCGCGCGTTTCGTGAACCAGAAACTAGCGCGAAAATAAAAGCACACGAATATTTTTACTTGCCATGTGTTCCTGTGCGTGATGTCTTGATTCCGTGGAATTAAAAACACGGGAAACTCTTCTTACCCGGCCAAGCGCGAAAAATTAGTTGCGCGAAAATATCCACTTTTACAGTATCAAGAGAACGTTAAATGTTAACCACAAGTCAGTATCAATTTGAAGTTTATGGCATTTGTGATTAGAATTTAAATTATGTTCATGTATAATGAACCGATATGAATATTGATTTAGTTACACATTGTTACCAATAGATAAATTGTTTTCATTCCACAGGCATCTTGGCTTGAAGTGTATGTTTATCAGCATTATGTAGTGTGACCAAATTTAATGAATCTTGATAAAAGGACAAACTGTAAGAAGCAAATTATATGAGTAAAGTTGGAGACTGTCATTCCAGAAAGTCAAGCAAGGTTTTGCCAGCCCTCAGAGAAGAAAGATGAAGGCAAATGCGGCAAGTTCATGTGACTGTATGAAATCAGTATTGAAATGATATTTATAAGTGACTGGCTTGTTTCCTACCCAGATGCCTCAGGAATGGTGAAACTTTGGCACACTGCCACCTCTCAGTGTCTACACACCATCCATGAACCTCGCCAGACTCTAGCTGCTGCTTTCGACAAAAAGACGTCACTGTTTGTCACCACAGGTTCAGATGACAAGATCCATGTTTATGATGCTACCACCAAGCAGCTCATTCAAACCTGTCAGCCCAGGTAACCAAGACTGCCAGCAGATGAAGAGACTTTTCAAACAGCATTTCTTATCAGTTTTAACATACAATCTCACCCCTGTTGCACTTAGGATCAGCAAGAAACAATTGATCATATTACTATTCATAAATTGTGCAGAGAGCATTTCATCACAATCTTTATTTACTGATTACTTCAGCAAGGCTCTCTCACATGGCTTTTTTTATGCCTCCGCCACGAAGTGGTGCCGGAGGCATTATGTTTTCGGGTTGTCCGTCCTTCCATCCATCCGTCCATTCGTCCTTCCGTCCGTCCGTCCTTCCGTCCATCCTTCCGCCCGTCCGTAATGAATTTTGTGGACAGCGTAACTTAAAAACCTTTTGAGGTATCATAATGAAACTTGGCATGTCTGTGTATTTATAGGGGGTGAAGTTGTGCCTATTAACTTTTGGGTGCACATGCTCAAGGTCAATGGTCAAAAGGTCAAGGTCAAATGCTTAAAATTTCACTATTTTCCCCATATAGATGCAATGCCTGAAGATATTTTCTTGAAACTAAATATATACATGTATTACTCAATTAAGATACTCTGTTGAAAGTTTGGATTTATGAGGTCAAAGGTCAAAAGGTCACGTAAAAATGTTAAAATTTCACTTTTTTCTCTGTGTCTTGGAAATTGTTCAAGGTATCTTCATGAAACATAATATATATGCATGTTCTGACTGGCAGTGATTATCTAGGGAATTTGGGGTTCATGGGGTCAAAGGTCAAGGGCAACACTTCAAAATTTTACTATTTCCCTCATATTTATGCAATGCCAGCAGGATTATTTTTTTTTTAACTTGGTATATGCATGTATAACCCGCTAGAGATTCTCTGGGAAGTTTTTTTTTTTTTTTTTGCCAAAACGGTCAAAGATCAAGGGAAAGTACTGAACTTACTTCCTCCTCCATATCTTGGAAGTGGCTCAAGTTATCTTGAAACTTAGTACGTATTTATGCATGTTCTGCCCGACAGTTATTCTCTTGTGAATTTTAGGGTCAAAGGCCAGATGAAAATGGTAACAATTTACTATTCAATACAGAAATTGCACTTTTTCTCCATACCTTGAAAATTACTCAGGCATAAACTTATGAAAGGGTCAAAGTCAAGTTAAAGGTCTTAAATCTCCAAATACATGCTCCTTTATTCATCCAATTAAACCTACACTGTAGGTCAAGGAAGGTGAACATTCAACACATTTGTGACAAACATGTCATTTTAATATTTTGCCAATTTTGTGAAAATGCAATCACACATTGTGCACATGTACTATAGACCTATTAGGAGAATCATGCATTATGGCGGAGGTATACCAGTCACCATAGCAACATTTCTAGTTTTTTTCATGAGGGTGATAATGCAGCGTTTGTTGACACAGCCACTTAGTAAAGGCATTTAATTGAATTAATGACTAATTGATGTGTTCAAATTCTAATTCTGTATAACTTTGTCAAGCTAATCTCTCTTATGGTCAAAAGTGTATGTCCCATAGTTTATTGTTCTCTTCATTCAACCAGACATTTGAATAACAGTGATGTAGCATTGTGTTACTGTGTTTTAAAATTCAGTGGCAAGTATGACTGTGTGGACGGAGTAAATCATGAAAAGTTATGATAACAGAAAGGGAGTACACACATTTGATGTACGTAGGGCCAGATTGGCTGGAAAACTACTATTTGCACTTTTCACCCTTAAGCCACTGATTAAAGAACAAATTATATGTATTGGCACCATAGGATGTACATTATGCTCGTCACACTATATAATCATATTGCTTGTGCACCATATACATGTACGTGTGGATGCATATCTCATACTATGAATACTTCACAATGTGCAGCAATGTTTGTTTTTTTTTTTCCTTCTAGTCCATCTATGAATGTAATGGATGGCCACAGGAGCAGGGTGTTTTCTGTCAAGTTTCATCCAAAACTAGAGAAGGAGTTTGTGACAGGAGGCTGGGACGACACTATCCAATTCTGGCAGATTGGAAATGAGCATGCCATCAGGTTAGAAGCAGTAGCCTCAGGTTCAACTAAGAAGACTTTTGTACACTATTATTTACAAACAAACAAACCAGCAAACAAAAAAATCGTTCCTGAAAATGCCTGCATTTGGGATTTACATATAGCAGGGCCCAAAATAGCGGTGGCCTAGTGACCCGGGCTACCAAAATAGACATTGCACCACCATAATTTAAGAAATGATATGTTTTAGTGGAAAAGGGAAGAATGACTCACAGCTCAGTGCACAATAACTAGGTGTACATGCAGTTCAGCTAGCTCTCATGACCAGGTTTGTTTGATCATCGCTAGTCTTCACGGCTAAACTCAGTCTGTTTTCTGGCCATATTCGGCCAAAGTATTTTTGTTTTCTCACAACCCAATTTCATGGCCAAATTCTATCTATCTAAAATAGAAGTAGATAAACCCCTATGTTAGATGTGATAATTTCATGAATATGTGGTGTCATAGAATCTGTTAGACTTTGCAAACTTAGTCACAGCGCATGTAGAAGAAATATCAGGGACTGAAATAAAAGGAAATGTCACAACCCATCTTGAATTCTAAATGCCTGATTAGACCATCAAAATATAGCCTTTTCTTTTTAATTTGGTGGCCTGACACCATTCCATAGTGGCCCCGGGCCACCACTAATGTTGAGCCTTGTCTTAAGGCCTTACCTGCTCTTTGGAATATACAGACACAGAAAGACATGATTGAATATGTATACACACAATCTATGAATGCAATGGTTGTATCAAACTTACGGTCTTATCATTGTCTAATTGAAAAAAAATCTACCTTGGGTTGCATCCATTACTTTTATCTTTTTAACCTGAAAATCACATTTTACCATACATGTAGGTGAACATCAAAAAGATGAGATGGGGCCAAGGATTTACATGTTACTCTCACCATATCCCTCCTTGTCATGATTTCAAGCTTTGTTATATGTGGACTCGCAATATTTGACCTTGCTTTTGAAATGATTCTCTTGTAGGTATGCTCAACATGAGAGTCATGGCCATTTGACACATGATCAATAGTCTCTGTCTATCTCCACAGGAAAACGTATGGTCCTCACATCTGTGGAGATGCTCTTGATATTGATGTTCATCACAATCACATTTTGACTGGTTCGTGGAGGAAAACAAACAATCTCCAGGTGATTTATCTTTGTCTTGTTTTTTCCTCTCAGTCTGATTCCTACCTAGCATAGGATTTGTATACACTTTGGAAAGCACTTGAATTTCATATGCCTTTGAAAAGCTACAGAAATGTGCCTAAAATTTGCAACATGTCCTTGTAGAATATTAACAGCGCTTTTTTTTTTTTTTACTTTTATGGGAATATATGAACATTAGAAGAAACGAGTTATTGCTCTCTGTAGGCGGATGCTCTTGACCATATACGTGAATTTGTTGGTCATGGTGAATCTCAAAAAGATAGACCACTAGCTTCCCTTGTAGAGCAAGATGACATTATGAGGTTACAAGTGTACTTAAAGCCTTACAATCATGGTGAATGGTTTGTGCGGCACGGAGACGAACGCAACATGCTGCCTCCCCCATTCTCTATCAAATGTAGTGACACCGAATAAGAATAGCGCTGGCTCAATAAGTCAGTGAACAACACTTAGACTAGAAATCTCCTGACCCAAAATGGCTGTCCGAGCCACGAGAGCTTCCGAATGGACGCACACTCTCAGTGCGCATGCGCATGAAGAGAGGCCAAAAGAGCCACGTGTCTTCTGGCCTCTCTCCTCCAATCACCGCAGCTCGCGGTCACAATGTTTGTGTATGATGCGAACACGCACACACGCACACACACACACGTGTCTCAGTGGCAGCATTGTCCCACACGTTTATGGATATAGCACCGAGTCTGGCATTGCGCAATTGCATGCACAAACTTCGGTCGTTCGGGAGTTTATGATATAACGTACCATTAGAGGTGACGACAGTCGAATGTGAAATGTAATGAAATGTAATGAAATGTGACAATTTGAATGTAGGACGACAAGTGAGCAGTTCATTATTGCCCTGTTAAAGAATATTTGTTGTGAAGGGTCAGTTGATATACAGTTCTGTGAGAGGCTTTGATTGACTTGATTCTAGGAAACTATGTGTACTGTAAAACCAGAATTGTTTGCCTGCATTTTAATTTCGCTAATTTTGCGAGAGCCGAGATTTACATAATCAAAATGCATGCAAAAGTTCTTGCCTACACTATATGCATTGGATGTCAGAGCAAAAAGGTGCAAAAAAAGGTAGTCCACTCCAATTCGCAAATATTTCATGCCGCGATCATTTTTTTATTCACAGGAGCTGCTGACTCAGTGAGGTGCATTTTTAACTCAAGACATTTTTAAATGCATTATTAAGTGCCCACAATGTCAAACCTAGTGTGTGGCAGGTATTTATAAAACACCTTGAAAACAGTCTGTGTGGAAAAATTCCTGTCCTAGGTCAAGCCAAATTCTCTTCATATAATCCTGAGATCTCATGTCTTCTACAGAGACACCATGTAACAAGGTCCAGTGATTTTGAAGTTGTTTGATATTGTGAAAATGATTCTTATGAAGGCATATAATTTGCAGGTAGGTGTAGAGCAGGGAGTGTCCATGGAACTCAAGTAGAGACTGAAAATCTTGTGCACAGGGATGTACTACCTGCAGGAATCATTACTAACCATGAACAAGGGCGTACCGAGGGGGGGTGTTTTGGGTGTTCAAACACCCCCCTTTGCCAAAAGGGGGGTGTTTGAGGTGTTCAAACACCCCCCTTGGACAAGAGGGAGGTGTTTGAGCTGTTCAACACCCCTCTTCAGCAATGTTTAGATGTTGACAAATGAAACAAAAGCTGTCTTTACCGCTTTTATTTCCGTTTTGAATTCCGCCTTTCCTTTCTTTTGCGTTAATTTTCTCTCTCTCTCTCTCTCTCTTCCTTGTTTTACCTTAATGTTTGTGTGGACGATGACACATTATGGAGTTACATAATATACGCACTAAAGAACTCGTGTACAGTACGTGTTAATACTACGTTACCGCACCGCGCGCGAAGCTGACGCGCAAACAGTAGACATTCCCGACCCCTGCTTTGCTTTCTGACCGAATCGCGGAGATACACGTACATTACATTGCGCATAATGTTCAGCGTTTACCGGTATTGTACCGTACGCGGTACCGTAAATTGTATATGATGCATAATATTATGCTGCGCTGCAACCTATTTAGGCACATTGCATGCTAAGTTAGTAGTATCAACTACCAACAGTGGCCATGGTGGCGTATCTAGGGGGGGGGGGGGGGGGGGCAAGGGGGGCACGTGAAAAAAAAACGAGAAAAAGAAGAAGAAAAAAAAAAACACGACGAAGAAAAAGAAGAAGAAGAAGAAAAAAAAAACCCTCGCTGAAATATTTAAAAAAAAAAAAAAAAAAAAAAAAAAAAAACGCTGAAATATAAGCATTTTCGGCTCGCTCGCTGCGCCCGCTCGCCAAAATTTATCAAAAAAAAAAATAAGGAGAACAAAACGTAATGATGACGTGGAAATATAAAAATTTCGGCTCACTCACTTGTAGTAATTTAGAGTATTTTTCCAAGTCCTTAGTTTGTTGGCATAAATCGTTATCTATGAAGCCGTCACTATATCTTGATTAAAATTGTAAGATTTAATAACCAGAAAATGACAAGAATTCCATGTTTTGCAAGGTGAAATACAAAAATTGTCGGCTCGCTCGCTGTGCTCGCTCGCCAAAATTTATCAAAATTTATCAGATTTTATATCACCTTCAAAAAAAAACCCTTTTAAGTGCTCGAAAAGCATATCAAGTGGACTTTTTTAAAGTCCCTACCGGGATGGGATTGGGGTTGAACACTGCTGGTATAAATCGTTATCTATAAGACCGTCACTATATCTTGATTAGAATTGTCATTCGAAGATTTAATAACCAAAAATGACAAGAATTCCATGTTTTGTAAGCTGAAATACAAAAATTTTCGGCTCGCTCGCTGCACTCGCTCGCCAAAATTCTTCAATATCTATTACATTTAAATCACCCTCAAAAGACCCCTTCTAAGTGCTTGAAAAAGCATATCATGTGGACTTTTGTTAAGTCCCTACCGGGATGGGGTTGGACACTGTTGGTATAAATCGTTATCTATAAGGCCGTCACTATAGTTAGAATTGTAATTCGAAGATTTAATAACCAAAAATGACAAGAATTCCATGTTATGTATAAACCTGATATATAAAAATTTTCGGCTAGCTTGCTGCGCTCGCTCGCCAAAATATAACAAAATTTAGGGTTGCCTATTACATTTAAATCACCCTCAAAAGACCCCTCTTAAGTGCTTCAAAAAGCATATCATGAGCATTTAAGTCCCTACCGGGATGGGGTTGGGGTTGAACACTTTTTCAGAAATTAGGGGCGCAATTTTCGCGCTTGCCCCGGGCGCCGTTTTCCCTAGATACGCCACTGACTACCAAGTACAGTCAGTATAGTAGCCTACTGGAAGCAGCAAGCTCTGGAAGCTCTGGGAGTAGCAAGTTACTTGCTGCTCAATGTAATTAGTAATAGCACATGGACTTGGTAATCTTTAGTAATAGTAGATATGAATTTTTTCAATGACTGAAAGTTAAAACTGAAAGATAACTGAGTGTGAGTCTACAAATTGTAGTTGGATGACTTTATTGCGCCTAAAATTCACTAGATATCTAGGTCTAGGAACAGTGGCGTAACTACGGGGGGCATGGGGGGGGGGGCACGTGCCCCCCCCCCCCCCCTCCCCCAATCCGCTGGTAAAAAAAAAGAAAAAAAAGAAAAAAAAAGAAAAAACAAGGGGAAAAAAGAAAAAAAAACCTACGAAAATGGTAATTCAAGGGTTAGTAAACTGCTTTTGAAATCGACATGAAAGAATGATCAAGAAAAAAAGATATTTTTCTAAGATTTCTTTTAACCATAATAAAGAGGTATAACATTGTTCAAAAATCCGGAGTCGACAAAAGATTGTGATTCAGCGTGATTCCCGGTTGGCATTTTGAATACAAGCAGGATGTGCGCAGTGACTCAGAATATCGGAATGGCAAAAAGAGTCGCTGCATGTTGCGCAATGTGATGTTTGATAGGTTGTACACATTTGCTATCAACGCTTGATCATTGATTATGCAGTGTTGCTATACATACTAGTCTATATTAAAATGCCTTGCATTGCCAATAATAAGACGTGACCTTGGCTATTTCCTAACTTTTCCATCTATATGAAACACACACACTCACAAACACAAACAAATTAGGGGATGCTCTATATAAAGTACAGATCTTGGACATCCTTCTCCCGCTTGGTCACTTCGACGCCCCCTCGCTGGTCATACCTCCCCCAATCATGAACATAAACCGACACCCTTGACTACCAGTGGCGGATCCAAGGGGCGCACCGGGCGCCCCCTCCCTCCAATGCGAAAAAATATACATGTAGCTACAAACGACAGTTTTTGTACGGTAAAATGTCAAAATTTTTAAGCTCGCTCGCCTCGCTCGCTCGCATTTAACCGTTATATGCCATTCTCCTGATGTTACTGCCAGTAATTGCCAGCAGTTGCGCCCGGTGCGCCCCCCCCCCCCCCCCCCCGAATTTCCAAAGCGAAAAAATATAGCTACAAACGGCAGTTTGGGGACTGTAAAATATCAAAATTTTCAAGCTCGCTCGCTTCGCTCGCTCGCATTTAATCGTTATGCAATTCTCCAGATGTTGCTGTCAGTAATTGCAAGCAGTAATTACGCCCGGTGCGCCCCTCCCCTTAATTTCCAAAGCGAAAAAAATATAGCTACAAACGGCAGTTTTGGGACTGTAAAATGTCAAAATTTTCAAGCTCGCTCGCTTCGTTCGCTCGCATTTAATCGTTATGCAATTCTCCTGATGTTGCTGTCAATAATTGCCAGCAGTTGCGCCCGGTGCGCCCCCTCCCCTTAATTTCCGAAGCGAAAAAATATAGCTACAAACGGCAGTTTGGGGACTGTAAAATGTCAAAATTTTCAAGCTCGCTCGCTTCGCTCGCTCGCATTTAATCGTTATGCAATTCCCCTGATGTTGCTGTCAATAATTGCCAGCAGTTGCGCCCGGTGCGCCCCCTCCCCTTAATTTCCAAAGCGAAAAAATATAGCTACAAGCGGCAGTTTGGGGACTGTAAAATGTCAAAATTTTCAAGCTCGCTCGCTTCGCTCGCTCGCATTTAATCGTTATGCAATTCTCCTGATGTTGCTGTCAATAATTGCCAGCAGTTGCGCCCGGTGCGCCCCCTCCCCTTAATTTCCAAAGCGAAAAAATATAGCTACAAACGGCAGTTTGGGGACTGTATAATGTCAAAATTATCAAGCTCGCTCGCTTCGCTCGCTCGCATTCAATCGTTATGCAATTCTCCTGATGTTACTGCCAGCAACTGCCAGCAGTTGCACCCGGTGCAACCCCCTTAATTTCCAAAGCAAATATATATATATACATATATATATACATATATTATTATATATAGCTACAAACGGCAGTTTTGGGACTGTAAAATGTCAAAATTTTCAAGCTCACTCGCTTCGTTCGCTCGCATTTAATCGTTATGCAATTCTTCTGATGTTGCTGTCAATAATTGCCAGCAGTTGCGCCCGGTGCGCCCCCTCCCCTTAATTTCCAAAGCGAAAAAATATAGCTACAAACGGCAGTTTGGGGACTGTAAAATGTCAAAATTTTCAAGCTCGCTCGCTTCGCTCGCTCGCATTTAATCGTTATGCAATTCTCCTGATGTTGCTGTCAGTAATTGCCAGCAGTTGCGCCCGGTGCGCCCCCTCCCCTTAATTTCCAAAGCGAAAAAATATAGCTACAAACGGCAGTTTGGGGACTGTAAAATGTCAAAATTTTCAAGCTCGCTCGCTTCGCTCGCTCGCATTTAATCGTTATGCAATTCTCCTGATGTTGCTGTCAATAATTGCCAGCAGTTGCGCCCGGTGCGCCCCCTCCCCTTAATTTCCAAAGCGAAAAAATATAGCTACAAACGGCAGTTTGGGGACTGTAAAATGTCAAAATTTTCAAGCTCGCTCGCTTCGCTCGCTCGCATTTAATCGTTATGCAATTCTCCTGATGTTGCTGTCAATAATTGCAAGCAGTTGCGCCCGGTGCGCCCCCTCCCCTTAATTTCCAAAGCGAAAAAATATAGCTACAAACGGCAATTTGGGGACTGTATAATGTCAAAATTATCAAGCTCGCTCGCTTCGCTCGCTCGCGTTCAATCGTTATGCAATTCTCCTGATGTTACTGCCAGCAACTGCCAGCAGTTGCACCCGGTGCAACCCCCTTAATTTCCAAAGCAAATATATATATATATATATATATACACATATATTATTATATATAGCTACAAACGGCAGTTTGGGGACTGTAAAATGTCAAAATTTTCAAGCTCGCTCGCTCCGCTCGCTCGCATTTAATTGTACAGTTATGCAATTCTGATGTTGCTTCCATGAAGTGCCCCCCCCCCCCCAATGTTTTGACCCACGGTACGCCACTGAACACCCCCCTTTAAAAAATCCTGGGTACGCCTATGACCATGAATACCATGTAGGAGGGATGGGAGGCAAAGATCTTCTAGCCTCACCTCTAGCCTCATCCAGGTCTCCTTAGGATAATCACCTGAATCACAATAGGCATTAGATAAGATTAGATAGTAAAGAATGCCACAAAGAAATTGTCAGGAAAGCAAAGAAAAGGCACTTTTATGAAGGCATTGCTGCTTTGACCACTTCAGCAGTCAATGGCAGTGACAAGGCTGAGAGACTTTTAGGAAACTGTCCTAAATATAACCAGTGTGATATGGTAAAGAGAATGTCAGGGGGCAAGAAGAAATAGTTCAGGTAATTAAAAGAGGAAGAGTTGGACAAGAAACTCAAAATCTTTAATGGTGCATGGTCCCGGTGTTTTCGTCAAATGCGTACGCGGGCGCACGGCGCAAGTTTCCTATAGAGACCTATGCTATCGACTCCTCTTTGGCGCTTACGCTGTGGCCCACTCCCCCCGAGTCCGAAGAAGTCCGATCCACTGTAGTCAGTGGTCCGATCACAGTTCGGCTCATGATTCGGCTGAGGGGGATGACAGCTCTAGCAAACTTCTTTTGTGATGTCATAATAAGAAGCACATATGCACGCACCCTGGCATTACTACAGACTGCGTGATGCGCAGAGAAGACAACAAAGGCAACATTACTTAGCAACACCTACGCGCTTTACTCTTGATGACAGCTCAACTTCGGCAATCTTCGTATCAATGCTAATGGTGATCGGCAGTATCATCAACAGCGCTCTCTACACTACCGGGACTATGCACCTTTAACCCTAAAAAGACTGGGCTATTTTGGTAGCTCGAAAGACTGGGGGGGCCTAAAGGGCCCCCCCTTAAGATCTCGGCCGTGGATCGCGCGATCGCCGCGGAAATTTGCACAATGGTAGTGTGCGATGTAATCTACAAGATCGTATATTTAAATTTTCCAAAATAGTCTTCTTTTATTTTATTTTGATTAATTATGCTAATTTATGCGAGAAATCAGACTTTTTTATCTAAATCAGTAAATAAAGCTCCAAAAGTGCTCATTTTTGGTCTAGATATTCTTTGTAGCATTCTTAGCAAATGTACTTGAAAAAAAATTCGGTATCAAAATTAATTTCTTATGTATTTTATTGTTTTATGAATTTCTTATGTATTTCTTTGTTTTTTCGACCTTTTGTTTTTGTTGTTTTTTTCAGCAAAATTTGTGGCAGACCCTTTTTGAAGCATAATACCACTAAAACAAATTGATTTTAGCCATTGAGAGTAAAAATAAGCATATTTATATGAACCATGTGATAAAACTCAATTTGTATTGACTTTGTACACAAAATCACATTTTTGAGCCATTTTCGGTGTCACGTGCATGTACAAAAAGTTATGTAACTTCAGAACCGTACCCCCGGGCGTCACAAATTTGGTGTCAAAATGTGCGGGAAACTCGAAAGAAAAAAGTCATAGAGCATCGCGGTGAGAGCATTGCGTGTTGCTAAGTAATTGCACGAAATGTCGAGGGGGGGGCCTTTTAGGCCCCCCCCCCCCAGTCTTTTTAGGGTTAATATTGATGTACACTGTATGTATACAACTACAGGAAACATAGTGTATCATTCATGCATGCATTATTGAGAGGTTTTTAAAGTTTCCATGTCTTATTTTTTTTTTCCCCTTTCTGCTGATGTTCATTTTTTTCTGTGTTTCTCTTTTTGTAGGTGTGGGACTATAACACAGGATCTCTCATGAAATCAGTGCCTAAAGATATCAACAATTCACTGGTGAGTAGTTGGGTCTGCTTTCCACTAACAAACACACACCATCAATCTAGATGTCATGTTGGATTGCAACCACACCTCATTACTTGATGAATCTACTTTGGTTATAGCTTGTTTCAGTCTTTACTTTTGACATTTTACTGTTAGTATTCACTCCGCTTTGTTTGTACATGAATAGCAACATCATTGAGGATAGGGCAAACAAAATTTTGTTCTGATGCTGTAAAGATTGGGAAGAAAATAAGTCTTCCAAATGCTGTCCAAAGGTGAATATTGGTTGTTTGCAGTGCTGCTGTTACTAACACATCACACACAGTTATTGTATAGTGATTTAGAAATTTATGTACAGGAGAAGTG
>NW_027271399.1:1737500-1752873 GCF_040938485.1 Diadema antillarum | reverse complement strand
GTGTCGGGATTTCTGCCTTGTGAATTTTGAGTCACGGAAACTTGTAAATAATTTCCAACCTTGGAATGGATTTCGTATAGAGAAAGTGCATAGTAGTAACAGCTTGCCTGTTTTTGGAAGTTATACAATCTTTTATTGAAATCCTTTATATTTCTATTTCATTTTGATATGAGGCCACAGCCATCTTACACTCCCCTCCCCCCCCCCCCCAGAGGTCAGTCAATGTCACAATGGTGGTCGTTATCAGATAGTAATTATTATCAATATACAGCACCTCTGAGAGCAAAAACAAAAGAAAAAATGCAAAATCACGTTTGTTTGTTGTATGCAGATATAGCAATCTATGGCATGGGTCGGGGATACTAAACGTTGAGTTTACGGCCATCGGTATTATAATAATATAAGATTATAATAATGTTTCTCACAGCACACTAATTACCTGGATAGCTCGCGCTCTTTCAGTGTATCATCATCACACAACAACGCACCCAAATTTTACAGCACACCCTTTGCTCACTCAGTGAGTTACAAAATTAGCAATGTACATGTGTCTTATGATGCTACCTTCACACAATCTTCGCGGTGGTCACGGCAGCCCCGTTTGCCAGAAAGCTAGTGCGTCGTGGGTTGATGAGACATTCTCTTGTACTCCCCCCCCCCCCCCCCCCCCCCAACCCATTTGCAATATAGTCTTGTTCGCTCCAGTTCTCGCCTCGGTGGACGTATTAGCTATCAGACTCTGTTCTGAGGGTGTCTGGTCAGGCTAAACTACGATATTTTGCGTCGTGTCCAGCTACGGACGGCCTTTGAGTTTTGTTACGGTCTATAACGTGACGTGGGGTTTCGTTGCGTTCATCCCGTTTTAACACGGCATACAAGAATCCTCACTAGCACCGAGACTGTCGTGGCATTTTTTATGACAGTTTACAAATCTGACACGGCATCAGTGGCAGTCACGACATGTCACGTTTGCTTATCCCGTGTCATCGCGTTATGTTACGTCCTTCCCATTTTGTCGACGGTGCCCTGAAACGTGGCTGCCGTGGTTGTCGTGTAAAGTAAAGTTACAATTGAATACGTTGTGATCCCAGTATGGCATTGCTGCCACAGATATGATAGTTCCTGTCAACCTGATTGTCCTGACAATACCACTTTATAGAAGTCCAAAGTAAGCGTGTAGTAGATGAACAGATGAACTGAACAGATAAACAAATGGCCATATAAATACAATTTACCAATGTGCCCGTACTTATCACTATAAAGGCGATGAGCTTGTAACTCCTGTAGGATTCAGTAGAATGCAAAAGCACGTTACCAATTGACTAAAACCAGTTATTTGAAATACATCAAGCTTAATACGAACTCTACCCCTCAGCCATGGACTTTGATGGGGGGGGGGGGGGTTCTTTGCCCTCTCGCTTTCATTGCTCTCGCCTAAGATGACGATGAAGAAAATAAACAACTTACAACTTACAGTACCGATCCCCTCATCGGACCGCAGGATATTATGTGATTAGTCAACTTATTTCCTCGTCCATACCTCCCGGCTCCTCATCGTATCAAGGCGGTCTTCAAATCCCTTCATCATCTCATCCATGGGGAAGAGCAACTCTTGAAAAATAGTCAAGGACAAATTTCTTTGGAAGGGCGTCAATCATGACGTTCGTTCAAGGGCCAACTACAGTGCAAACGCAGGAAAATTCCTCCCCACTACAAAGCGCCCCTTTGCACCCCGTCATATTGCCATTTTCTCACTTAGTCAACACTTCAATTGTTTTCGCCAATGCTCTGACCATATCATATTCGCTCGTGGTCTCACTAAAAGTAAAAACAATTTTATGACCGCTCTGGTCCACTCTGTTGCGAACACTCTTGTACCTCAAATTCTTAGCGAAGAACGTAATTTCACCTCTGGTCACTCCTTCCGTCACCATATCAACGCAAAATGGACATAATTTTTGACCAATTTCCTCCCTCATTCACTCCTCATCTGGAAGACATTTCCCGCGCCTGTAACAAGTTCTCTAAGGAACACTTTGTCAAAAAATTCAACAATAATTCACGATAATTTAACGATCACTTCTTGACAGCTTTTGACGTGAAAGCAGGATACGTCAAATTGCAAACGCACAAACTCACTTGACATCATCTCGCTCTCCAAACATTGGATTCGCGAATTCTCTCTTTCTCCTTCTATCCCTCTCTTTCTCAAAATTTTATCTTTAATTTCGCCTTCTCGTGGAATACAACTCATCAAATCATCATCGTGCGATTTGTACCTTATTTACGGTTATTATTATTAGTGTCGCGTTGTGTTCAAATTTCTTACCTAAACATGGAAAAGTGCAATAACTGAACTTTGAATGGGAGGAACTCTTCAGTATTATCTGCATAAAGTATATGTGACCCTGCACCTCAAAACAAACAAAAAGTCGCCAGACATGAATTTTTAGTTAAGATCATATTCTGAAAGAGCAGACTTTAAGCTTTAAAATGATGTATAACTCAAATCAAATGGACTCTCCTAACCTATCTAAATATTGGAAAGAAAGCACAAACTCAGGAAGAGTGTGAACTGAGAAAAGAGGCTCTGAAGTACAGTGTCTATTCAAGTGCTTAATCTTTACCAAACCATGCTGGCTGTGCGATGAATGGGACAAAAAACAGGAAGTAGACCACCAGAGTAACAACAATGAAGGGATTATCAGATTAAAAGGAAATTAAGCATGCCTCATTAACCCATTCTGTCCATAATCAATGCCAACTTTCAAAGCAGTAGCACTATCCTTTCAAAAGTTATTAGAGTTGAAAGTGAAGAGTGTGGACAAGGTTTTTCAGAAATGAGAAAGGGATTCTAAAGACACACCTAATCACACTATTCTACCAAAAATGTTCGAGATAAACTGCTAAAAAACACACTTTCCTGCCCGTTTTATGATACCAAATTTTAGCATAATGTAAAAGAAGACCTGCTCTTTCAGAAAATATGAAAAAGTCAAGTCCGGCTAGGTTGACCCATTTCACTTATTTTCAGTCCTCACTCAAAATCAGTGTGTGCGACTTTATGTTCGTTTTGAGGTGCACGGTCACATATATGACAAAATTGACGGCTTTTGTCCAAACTGGTATAATACATTTCATGTGAAAGATACGTCTATGAACGATAATCAGCAAGAAAGAAAATCTTCATGGCTATGAACATCGTATGTAGAAAGTATAAAAGGTTATACAACATTTGACAGAGCAGTAAATGCAAAAATTCCTAATCCACAAATAAATATTGCGCTGCTTTTGGAGGTTTTCATCGAAACTGGTCAAGTACATTTTAATGTAAAGGATATATTAATGATGCAAAATAAAAATAGAATGATTATAGCTATTAACATCATATCATCAAATAGGTAGTAATCACATTAAATGTACAATAATCTTAATATAATAAATAATCCTAATATGATTATTATAGACCAGAAATTGCAAAGAAATTGCACACACATGTCACTATCCCCATCTTATGTTCCCAAAAAATACATATGCGCATAAATGTTTAACAATTTTAAATATATTTTAGATAGAAGAATGTTGTACCATAAAGTCAATTGTATACTCACATTTTTTGACACCCAATCCTCTTTTTGCTTGCGTAATATCCCTAATGGCAAAGAATACAGAACATATCCCTGTTATCGAACTGTCATCCGAACTTGAAACTCGAGCAAACACTTAATGCACTCGAACAACTCCGAAGACATCTGTCTCATCCAAATCTTGATGTCTAGCAGTTCTTTTTAAAATGCAGAGTAAGATCGCGTTAACGTTGATTGAATGACCGTAAACATGGTAAACGGTGCGCTGAGAAGTACAAGCTACGCCCAATGCAACACGCGAAGTTATAGAGGATCCAAAGACAGGGGCGGGGTATTTCATAGGTTAGGTAACTGGATAACCATAAATGACGCACAGGGACTATACAAGCCACGCCGACTGCCGATGCCTTCCAAATACGTAGGTAGAGGAAGATCCAATGATAGGGGCAGTGGCATCACATTGGTTACAGCTGATTGGATAACAGAAAACAATGCACTGAGAAACACAGACCACTCCGAATGCATTTAACACACGAAGGTAGAGAGGCTCCAATGATATGGGCAGTGGCATCCCATTGGTTGATTTTGATGCTCATGAGAAAGTATAAGCTCATGGGCTATCGTTGAGTGACTTGCCAAAGTACGTGTGGCTCTCACAATGCCATCGGCAATTGTGACCGGGATACGTAGTATTGTTGCCTCCCCTGAGGAGGTTATGTTTCTGAAGGCTTTGATCTGTCTGTTTGTCTGTCTGTTTTCCCCTTTTTTTTAGGACGACATTAAGAGACTTGACTCCCGGGCTTGGCCATATATTAGGCACGTGAATGCCTCAATGTCATCTGTCACTTCAGGCTCCATGGACCATTCATCACCAAGTTTTCTGAGGGGGAAATAACGAACAAGATTGGCACTTTATGAAGTCATGTTTTAATATCATATTTTGATATTTGTCTCTTGATCATAGCTTAAATAATGTGTCTTGTCTCAGAAAACATCTAAAGAAATAATAAAAAAATTCATCTAACCAATTCCACATTTAATTTTTTTTTTAATGGAATACAGAATGTAAGTACAATGGCTATTCCTTATGCAAATATCCCAAAATAAAAGTTGCAGCAATCGATATTGATATAGCAGTCTCTATTCACAGAGTGAATGTCTGGCTGTCAGGTTAATCTCTTCGTCTTATTTTTATGTTTTATTTTTTGGACAAAAAGTTTTAAGCAAATACTCTGGCATGGACCACTTTAAACCTAATCTTCAATACTTACAATGTCTTCTGCACATGACGCAGTGAGAGCTCGTGTACTCTCCAGACTTGGGTAACTGTAATAGTTCATCATATGTCACTACAGTTAATACCCATTGCTTACAACTTCTCCAAAATCATTCTACTAGATTAGGCCCCAGCCACATATGAACACGGATCCTCACGGATCCTCAGGGATCTACACGGTGATCCGGGGAGATCCGGGAAAATCCGAGATAGTCTCGACCTCGATGGAGTGTCGATAAGCGTTGATATGACTGTACACACGGTATCAACACGGCAGCTACACGGATAAGGCCGGATTGCTCTGTCAACACGGCAATCCCCGGATGACGCCGAATGTTTTTGACCGCCCCCCCCCCCCCCCACACACACACACTTTACAGGGATCGAATGTTTGCATCCCCCACTATTTTTATTTTTTTGGGGGGGGGGCATATTAGGTCTGAGGGAAGTAGCAGCAAAAGATATCAGGACTTTGTTCTTGTTTTTGTTTGGTTTTTATTTGTCAGCCGACTTTCAGCGGAAAATCACATCTCAAAAATATGAAGACTTTTTTCATGTTGTTTCTCTTTTCTTTTGTTTTTCTTCTAGCTTAAAAGGCGATTTTGACACCCCTCCCCCACTTTCAAAAACTTAGCGTCGCCCTTCATAATGCACAAATGAAATCAATAAAATGGTGATAATGGATATCCATTTCTTTGTATGTAATGATGTATTAAAAGAAATCCGTTTATAGCTATTGTCTTTCCCAATTATCTTGATTTAAATAGATTAAAACAATCATCGCCAGGGGCATCGTTCCGTTTGAAGAACACAAAAACCCAAAGAGAAATGTGGATTGAGTGAAGGCAGCAACATTAGTAGAACACATCAGTGAAAGTTTGATTAAAATCGGACAATCGATGCGAAAGTTATGACTTTTTAAAGTTTTGGTGTTGGAACGGCTGGATGAGGAGACTGAAAGAGATAATGAGGTGTATGTGGGCAGCAACATAAAGAAAATATAAAGGAAATTCGACAAAAACTAATTTTTCGTGAAAATTACACATTCCATCAACTTTATACTAACATATGTTAAGGGTAGTAATTATTCCCCTTGTTTCCTGAAAGCGATCAGTCAAGTACTCTTTCATTATGCTGAAAAAGTGTATTTTTGTTGAATTCCCTTTATATTTTCGTTGGTTGTCCACACATGACGCCATAGCCTCAAGTAGTCTCCTAATCCAGCGGTTCCAACACCAAAACTTGTAAAAATTCATATTTTTATTATAGATTGTCCGATTTTCCTGAAACTTTCACTGATTTGTCCTAATAATGTTGCTGCTTTCACTCAATCCACATTTCTCTTTGGGTTTGGGTTTCCTTTAAACCAGTCCTATTATAGTAGGAGAGAGGTGCAGGTGGAAGAGAAGGGACGGTATCTATTCCACATTGCTGTTGTTGTTGTTTTTCTTGTTGTTGTTGTTGTTGTTGTTGTTGTTGTTGTTGTTGTTGTTGTTTTAATAGACGGACCTGACACAAGAGAAAGTGTCTGTTTCCATGCTCATAACATTTTACCATCTAAACGGTACTCGGACTTTGCACGAAAATACAAATGGTACTTTTTATTTTGTCATGGGTAACAATTGCCAACTTATCTTATTCAGTTTTATCCTCTTCTTTTTTTTTTTTCATGTGTTGCAAAAGCCATTTGAGTTGAGCCACATCGGCTGATAGAATGGTTTGAATCATTAATTTCTTCGCGGTGTGCATGTCCTTTTACGATAATTGCCATGCCTAGATGCATTTATCTTGTGCGTGGGTGAATTCGCTGTTTTCTGCACCATTTTATATTCCTATTGTATGGAGTGTCGCATTGCAATCTCTTTATTAGGCACAGCATATCCCTGAAAGAGAAAATTGATAATGTATTATGGACATTTAGAGTTCACTTTATTATCAGTGACGTTGTTAGTCGCTTGGTGTCAGTCACACACTACCGATCACTTCCCTTTTTTCGGGGCACACGTACAGCACAGTGAATCAGTATAGCAGCTGAAAACTCATGAAATTCATATGCGTCATCATTTTAATACTGCAATAATTGTTTCCCCCTAAAAAAAAAACGAAAATAAATTAGAAGCTCACTTGCGGCTGCTATGTAAAATCACCATAACAAATACGAGCTCATTCTGACAAGATATACTTTAAATTTCCGTAACCATGCACCCTCCCACGGCAGGCTTACTAAATGAATAATGTCTTTCCTCTGGATGGACGTTGCAGCCATTTTCTGTGGTATTAAGCCCCGTCAATAACATAAAGAGTTGCAAGCGTAAATATTGAAGACTGCACCGTGCACTTGTTGGTTAAGAGATCTCTGAAAACCAAATTGTAAATCAATTGGGTGCACGAAGAAGGGATGCCAAAACCCTGCACAATCTTTCCACGGTAGTAGGTGGTATCCATGCTTTCAGGAATCGATAACATGGTCCCAAGCAGCGCGACCAGTTTAAAAAATCCCAGAGACAACAAACACTTCAGTAGACCCTTTAATCCGTGTCTGTTCTTTTTACTCTCTGAGATCATTTTCAAAAGCCAAAAAAAAAAAGTTTAGAAAAGCAAACAAAAAGAAAAAGGATATCCAATAAAACAAGCGTTGAAAAGTGACAAACAATGCAGAATGAGATTGCAAAATAGGGCATTAGTGCTTGTTAGGTTGCGCTCATGGTTACATGTATTGAAATAATGTCTTTCGATATGAATTTTCTTCAATTTTGTCTACCTCTGTACTAGTTTTCAAGATGGCAACTGCTGATCTACAATTTAAACAAACATATCGGAAAAAAGGAACGAGCAAAAATTGGACCCGTCATCAACTGCCATTCCGGCAGCGACACCACCAGGCTATCCCTGAAAAACGGATTAGGCGCCATAAGTGAGAATCTTGCTTGTCAGCCGATTTGGCAACACAATCAGCTGAATGGGAACCAATTCTAAAAAAAAAAGAAAAGAAAACAAAAAGAGTGGAAACCATGCATAGGGCACCAACATTTGTAGTTGCTGTAAAAAGACTTCAAACTTTTTGTTTTGTATTTTCTTGTCAGTCGATTGGGCACCACAGTTTAGGTTGATAATTATGATGTAATATTTTACAACATATCCAACAATACTGGTAATGATGACTAGAATTATCATGAGACGGATTTTGTAGAAAGCTTCCAATTAAAGTAGAGATCAACTACGTCTTAGTAGTAAATACAGACACGGGAGAAATTATATTCGCAATTTGCTAATGGGAAGGACCGTTTAATAGCGCTTTCCAACCTTTTCTGTTTCTGAAAAAGGATCGACTTTGCACCTTTGAATGATTGTAGCATCTTCATTGGTGTAACATTGCACCTTTGAAGTGGCCACTGGTCTGAACGGTGTAAAGTTGCACCGGTTAAAGCGCTACAATAGATGAAATCATATATGTAAAGAGCAGAGTTGGACCAATTTTCCTCATAGTGTATAGGAAAACAAAGAGAGAACGATCTATGAAAGTCAACATTAATGCTCTGTGCGTTTAATCCAGCTGATTGAAGTCAACGTAGTACAGTATCGTACTTTATTGTACAGTAAGTCATGGTCCTCCGCGACAAGCGCTCGTGTCTTATGAATAACAAACCCAAATTCATTGTAATGTTTGCACTTCAGCTCATATTTTTCAACGTAACTTAGATGTGATTTGATTCAAATACAACTTTCTGTCACAGTTTGAAGAATTTTACTTTGGGCGAATCACTTATAGTTTACACACACACACACACACACACACACACACACACACGCACTGTTCATACATACCTCTATGTAGGGCTACATATCCATATCTGTAACAGAAAACATGCCACTCACCACTTTGCTTACTGCCATGGAAACGTACAGATATCATATGTCCAGCCTATAAGATGTTCATACCTTTGAAATTTATACAATATGGATCTTAACAGGGGTTCTTCAAGCAGAAACATTGGACAGATTTTGAAATTTTGTAAGAAGTTGCATCATGTCTTAATGGCCATAAAACGTAACTATCCTCTAAATGCATCTACCAAATAAGATGCAAGTAGATTTTCGGAAAATGCTGAAATACACCCTTTGCTATGAGTAGACTTGAGTTTCAGACCAACGACATGATTACTAGAAGACAGTTTCCAACACATTTAGGTTAACGTTTCCATCAATTCCTAACAATACATTAAACATACCTTTATTAAATGTCAACAAGTGGAAGGCAGAGAGTTAAGAGTACTTCTCTTCCCATGCTTGGTGTTCTCTCTACAATGTCAGTCACAAGAACAAGTATCAACTGTGAAATGAGACTCAAAATAATAACGCCCCTTCAATGTTATGCATGATATGGGCAAGTTATTCATGCTTACATTTCCTTTATGTTACCCTAATAAATTCCAAATAGGAATGAACGGCACTACACTTACAAGAAGAAATTATTTCAAAAGTGATCTGTCAATTCAGTTTCTTAACATTTGACATGAAATTGGGAAATGTGATTGCTAAAGAATATAGATCAGCAGACTTCATCTTTTTTTTTCCATTATCGAACAATGTTTTGCCATGTTAAAAACAATTTGAATGAAAATTGTACGAAATATTGCGGATTTGGCTAATCTTCCCTTTATTTCTTAGTATTTGACTTGACATTCGGCACCTGTGAGCGGGCGAGTGTATGTGACCTTGACCCCCCTTAAAAAAGGAGAAACTACCATGCAATGCGTTTCATTGGATATATTCAACTCATTCTATCTTATTTGTAAATGGTTCGTGACATTTCACCCTCATGTTGAAATAGTTTATGCTAAACAATCGTACTTTGCATTTTTATATTATTTCGATATGGAAACAAATGGAAGATATCAGTTGAAACGCCCCTTTAAACGAATGTACTGCAAAATTAATTTTGAGCAGTGCTGGTTTTTTAATTAATTTTTTAATATGGAAAATGTATATCTATTGTGGTGAAATATATCAAGTGGAAAATTTCAGTGAAAATATATCTTATTTTTTCTTCATCTCAGCATGAGCCATGACATTTACGCACAGTGCACCTGAAAGTAAATGTCGACATAAGTAATTAATACAAGCGGGGGTACACTGCACTTTTCATGAGGATTGCAGAAATAGGTGTCTTGGTGATAGATGAATTGGAGGATGGAGACAGGGGACCAACTAAAAGCCGAAGCTTGTAGAATGTGTTGCTGTACACAGATATCATGTTATGATTATTATTTTGCTGTCGTTTATGGCATGTTTTCTAAAAAAAAAAAGGTGCATAAATTCTTCAATGAACAACACACCTCGATCCCAACCCCCCACACACACACACCACAGGGTCACAGGAAGAGTGCAGTCGCGCATGCGTAATCACACACAATCCCTCGATATGGAGGCTAATGGAGGCACAGAAATTACCTCGGTCTCGTGACCATGGGAGAACTAACCGAGTGGAACTACAAAATCAAAACCGCACGATTGATTTCATATCCAGGATCGTCAAGGGCGTCACCAGTACACATTTTCACGCAAAATTTGTTTAATTTCTTTTCTTTTTTCTTTTGAGTGTTTTTCACTCCTAGCCCATTAAAAATGCAATGCAGCCACTTCGTCTGATTAGAATTTTGGAATAATATCTTTCTCAGCAGTGAGTCCTTGCATACGAAAGAGAGTGAAATAAAATGATTGCAGTGTCGGGATTTCTGCCTTGTGAATTTTGAGTCACGGAAACTTGTAAATAATTTCCAACCTTGGAATGGATTTCGTATAGAGAAAGTGCATAGTAGTAACAGCTTGCCTGTTTTTGGAAGTTATACAATCTTTTATTGAAATCCTTTATATTTCTATTTCATTTTGATATGAGGCCACAGCCATCTTACACTCCCCCCCCCCCCCCCCCCAGATGTCAGTCAATGTCACAATGGTGGTCGTTATCAGATAGTAATTATTATCAATATACAGCACCTCTGAGAGCAAAAACAAAAGAAAAAATGCAAAATCACGTTTGTTTGTTGTATGCAGATATAGCAATCTATGGCATGGGTCGGGGATACTAAACGTTGAGTTTACGGCTATCGGTATTATAATAATATAAGATTATAATAATGTTTCTCACAGCACACTAATTACCTGGATAGCTCGCGCTCTTTCAGTGTATCATCATCACACAACAACGCACCCAAATTTTACAGCACACCCTTTGCTCACTCAGTGAGTTACAAAAATTAGCAATGTACATGTGTCTTATGATGCTGCCTTCACACAATCTTCGCGGTGGTCACGGCAGCCCCGTTTGCCAGAAAGCTAGTGCGTCGTGGGTTGATGAGACATTCTCTTGTACTCCCCCCCCCCCCCCCCCCCCAACCCATTTGCAATATAGTCTTGTTCGCTCCAGTTCTCGCCTCGGTGGACATAACAGCTATCAGACTCTGTTCTGAGGGTGTCTGGTCGGGCTAAACTACGATATTTTGCGTCGTGTCCAGCTACGGACGGCCTTTGAGTTTTGTTATGGTCTATCACGTGACGTGGGGTTTCGTTGCGTTCATCCCGTTTTAACACGGTATACAAGAATCCTCACTAGCACCGAGACTGCCGTGGCATTTTTTATGACAGTTTAAAAATCTGACACGGCATCAGTGGCAGTCACGACATGTCACGTTTGCCTATCCCGTGTCATCGCGTTATGTTACGTCCTTCCCATTTTGTCGACGGTGCCCTGAAACGTGGCTGCCGTGGTTGTCGTGTAAACTTTTAAACGCAGCATAAACGCACCATTACGAGAGTTTATTTGTTTCATTCTTGACCATCATTCCATAGACTCGTCTTCTTAGTGAAGCTATGCCTATGGAGACGGTCCGCTGCTTTCCACTTTCGATTTTCTCTTTGCTCTAAAAGGAGAGTATAGTCTTCCGTCTTTTAGTGTTGAGTCAACATGGCATTGCTTTCTACATTTTTTCATGTAGGCCTGAGTAATGCCCATAATACATGATGATTATGTACACATATTATGCCGCCATTTGCTAGCTGTTGTAACATTGTACTGACAAAATAAAATGACATCAAATGAAATAAAATATCATGAAATGTTATAATATCTATGACAGGAAATGAAACGAAAGACTGACTTTGGGAAATCTTTCTGAGCACACAATTCTGAACATTTTCATAAATGTTTCATGAAGGAAATAGATAATGTTTTTATCCACTTTGTATGAAACTTTAAAAAGCAGCTAATGGTATCTACTAATATTTACATAATCATAATGCTCTCGTGCATGTATAAGGTGTGTAGCTCTGCATGTATACAACTATGCATGTATTAGCATGTGTGTCTATCAAGCACAAACAGCAGTGCAATTTGATTATAATTGTTACTATATCTGAAACACGATATCCTAAAAAAAAGACCCATATCTTCCATTTGGTTTGTCCTAGAATACGGTATGATTATTGTTTAGATGGCACTGTACTAACTCTCAGTTTGGATTTTATTAATATGGCTAATCATTAATTTTACAAACACTGATGCTGAGAGAGAACCCGGGTTGTTTGAAGGCTGGTTATCCTACCCTATGGAATTATGTCAATAGATATGCGTGCCCACACCTACACAAACACAAACCTCCCTCCCTCAAACACGCACACGTGAGTACTCAATAAACATCCATTGTGTAGACATAAAATCATAAATGTAACAATACATATATTGGAATAATATACCAGAAAAATGTATGTACATTGTATTCATGATGTGAGCGTGACTCACGAAACCAACAGAGTGGCACCCCTTGATTTTAAGGGAGGACTCAAAAAAGGTGAAGCTAGTCAAACAAGTAAATTTTGACTTTCCATATTTCTCCAGAAGGACAGTTTTTCTCCTTATACACTATTCTAATTCCTAAAGTTTGGGATGATAACATGAATAGGAAAGTGGATTTTCAGCAGGTTTTCTACGACCAGTTTTTGGTAACATAGTGTGAGTGTGATCAAGTGTCTCAGATGCCCCTTAACATTTCGTGAAAGTCCTTAAAACTCCCATAACTTCTGAAAGGCTGCTGTTACTGCTTTGAAAGTATTCATTTATTATGGAAAGAATGAGGATAGAGCCTGCTCATTTTCAATTTTGAATGTGATAATTACTTCATTGTTATTACTTGGCAAAATACGATTATTGTATTGCAGAATTTAATTTACGTCTTCATTATTTGTTTGTTTTTGATCCATAAAATGTTTGGGTCGATAAGACGGTGTCAGATTGTATTTGTTTAATTAAGTCATTTTTTTTTTTGGGGGGGGGGGTATATCAAGGTAATACTTCAGAAGATTATTATCACATTATACAACAGTTTATTCTATTCACGACATAGAAATGTGATGGGTACACATAATGACGTCCTATTGCAAAATAAAACAAAATTTCACTTTAATACGAAAGATTCTGATTAGAAGGGTTGATAAAGTGCATGTAATGGGTTTTTGAACCTCTCAATTTGCCATATGTTCTTACATATACTTTGAGGTAATGTTAAACCATGTTTTAATCTACTTTTTTTTTAATTCTGTATTTATCTGTGGACAACAAGGCCCAACTCTTCAAAAGTGACACATGCCCTCCCAAGCTAGCTCAGCTATCTTGAAGACATCGTAAATCTCCGCTCACTTAGGGATTGCTGAGGCACCTGTTGTTTCTTTTTTCAAGGAAAAGTTCTTAAAATTAGGCAATTATTTAGAATAAAATTCCATAGCCACAGGACATCTTAATACCTGCATATCATTTTTTTTTTAACAAACACTTGTTATAAGCTAGGATTAATCAGGAAATGTTTCAAAAATAGCATAAGTGGCTCCCCTACATGACTTTATTCAAGCTGTCACAAATATCACTGTAACACTGCGAAGTGTTGGAAAGTGTCGCAAGGAGCAAGATGTAGTTTACATTCACTACGACAGTGCATTTCACTCCTATTCCTGAAACTGTTGTAAAACAAATTGCTGGCAATATATAGCAACACCTCTACAACATATTTGTTACCTTTCACTAACAACCGGCATGTTTCCAAGAGCAAGCAAAGTTACAAAAGTTGCCCTCAAAAAATATCCCCTTTCTAAATTCCTCTGATTTCCAACAATAGTTCTGTCTTTATACTTGCTGGTCTTTTGTGTGCAATAGAAAGACTTGATTTTTTATTTAAACACTAAGTACTGTACTAAATCAAATCCTGGCACATAACAAGTCATGTGTATAAGAGAACATTATTTTGTCTATTCAAGCTGTTACACATTTCAATTTTACACTGCAAAGACTTAGAAAGTGTTCCACTAAACAAAATGTAGTCGACATGCCCCACGAGAGAGCATCTTACTGCGATTACTAAAACTCTTTCAAAACAAATTGTTGGCAATGTAACTATACTCCTATTAGTACATTAAAGCGTATATTAATTCTGTAACATTTTACCCGCAACCGGCACATTCAAAAGCGCATTCAACATTGCGCAAGTTGCAGTAATGTTTAAAAAATGACTCCTTTCTAATCTTTTGCAATTGTTCTCCTCTCTGTTCATCTGTTCATCCTGGTCTCTTTTTTTTCGGGGGGGGGGGGGGTAATAGAAAGACTTGTGTAAAACACACTCTATATCTTTTTGACAATATATGTGGCCATGCACCTCAAAACAAACAAAAAGTCGCCAGACATGAATTTTTAGTTAAGACCATATTCTGAAAGAACAGACTTTAAGCTTTAAAATGATGTATAACTCAAATCAAATGGACTCTCCTAACCTATCTAAATATTGGAAAGAAAGCACAAACTCAGGAGAAGTGTGAACTGAGAAAAGAGGCTCTGAAGTACAGTGTCTATTCAAGCGCTTAATCTTTACCAAACCGTGCTGGCTGTGCGATGAATGGGACAAAAAAACAGGAAGCAAACCACCAGAGTAACAACGATGAAGGGATTATCAAATTAAACTAAAATTAAGCATGCCTCATTAACACATTCTCTCCATAGTTAATGTCAACTTTCAAAGCAGTTGCACTATCCTTTCAGAAGTTATTAGAGTTGAAATTTAAGAGTGTGGACAAGGTTTTTCAGAAATGAAAAAGGGATTTTAAAGACACATCTGATTACACTATTCTACCAAAAATGTTCGAGATAAACTGCTAAAAACACACACTTTCCTGCCGGTTTTATGATACCAAATTTTAGCATAATGTGAAAGAAGACCCGCTCTTTCAGAAAATATGAAAAAGTCAAGTTCGGCTAGGTTGACCCATTTCACTTATTTTCAGTCCTCACGCAAAATCAGTGTGTGCGACTTTATGTTCGTTTTGAGGTGCACGGTCACATATGATGTACCGAACCACATCAAAGTATACATTATTATGGAATGAATAATGATAGAGCCTGATAAATTTCAGTTTTGAATCTGATAATTCCTTCCTCGTTGTTTGGCAAAGTATGATTGTCAAATAGAATTTT